>NW_005842279.1:561677-576228 GCF_000455745.1 Alligator sinensis
TATTTTCATAGTTTCATAGTTTTAGGGTCGGAAGGGACCTAATAGATCTTCTAGCCCGACCCCCCGCCAGGGCGGGAGAACAACCCAAAAACACAAACAAAACCACTCACCCTAAAAACAAAAACGGGACTCAAATGAGTCCAGCCAGGTAAGTATCCAGCCTCTTCTTAAAGATCCCCAGGGTAGGGGCCAGCACCACCTCCCTTGGAAGTTGGTTCCAGCTCCTAGCCGCCCTAACTGTGAAGTAGTTTTTTCGGATGTCCAATCTGTACCTCCTCTCCATCAACTTGTGCCCATTACTCCTTGTTATGCCAGCGGGGGCTAGGGGAAACAGCGTCTCCCCCAAACCCTTCTGGTTCCCCCTAGTGAGTTTATAGACGGTCACCAGGTCCCCCCTCAGCCTTCTCTTGTGGAGGCTGAATAGGTTCAGGTCCCGCAGTCTCTCACTGTAGGGTCTGCCCTGTTGTCCCCGGATCATGCGGGTGGCCCTCCTCTGGACCCTCTCCATGTTGTCCACATCCCTCCTGAAATGGGGCGCACAGAACTGGACACAATACTCCAGCTGCGGCCTGACCAGCGTCGCATAGAGGGGGAGGATCACCTCCCTGGCTCTACTCGAGATGCACCTGTGGATGCACGACAAGGTCCGGTTAGCCCTGCCAACCATGACCTCGCATTGTCGGCCCATGTTCATCTTGGAGTCAATAATGACACCAAGATCCCTTTCCGCCTCCGTGCTCTCAAGTAGGGAGCTCCCCATCTTATAAGTGTGCTGCTGGTTCCTACTACCCAAGTGCAGCACCCTGCACTTGTCCGTATTGAAACACATCCTGTTCCTGTTTGCCCACCCCTGTAACCTATCCAGATCCTTCTGCAATCTCTCTCTCCCTGCTAGCGTGCTCACCTCCCCCCAAATTTTGGTGTCATCAGCGAATTTAAACAGGTTGCTTTCCACCCCAGCATCAAGATCGCTGATGAAGAAATTGAACAGCGCAGGCCCCAGGACCGAGCCCTGGGGGACTCCACTACCCACCTCCCCCCAAGTCGAGTATGATCCATCCACCACCACCCTCTGAGTGGCTTTTATTTATTCTTGTTTGGTTTTTTCCTCCCACACTTCTTAAAAAGCTGCGTTTTCCCTGGCGGCTTGTCATCCATCACTGTGCAGGAAAGCACATATATTACAGACGCACACCCACGCATATAGTAAACACATACAAGATACTACACTTGATCTGAGCCTTCAAGAGGCCCAGCACAGCAAACATTATGAATCGTGCTGGAAAGGCAGGTGCCAGGTCTTCTGGCAGGAGAGGGAGAGCTACAAGTCCCCCCCCCAAAAACATGGACGCACCCTCTTTCCTGGCAGTGATGAGTCTTCTGCTGCCAGTAGGAGCAAGGAGGTGGAAGCAGTCCCTGTCCCTGCACCTGCATCCCCTCCACTAACACCAGAAATAGCCACCAACATGACAGTCTCCTCCTCCCCAATTTCAGCTCCCAGCATGAGCCTCCCAGTGCCAGGGGAGAAGCTGGCTCTGGAAGCAAGGGAGCTAAGTGCCATAGCCAGGGAAATTCTGGGGAAGGAGGGGGAATCTGAGTTTGTGCTCCGAACCTGTCAAAGTTCCCCTAGAAGCAAGTCTCCTTCTCCAGAAGGCATCTCAGAGATTGTGGGAGCAGGTGACTCAGTTTCCCCTGTTGTTGTGTCTCTGCCTCCTGAGGAGAGGGATAAGTAAGTAGTGGGGGGTAGTGTAGTGGGGGATCATTTTGAGTTGGCAGATAATCCCAGGTATGCTACCTGTCAGCACTGCCAAAGGCAGATCAGCTGGGGCAAGGAGGTGAAACACTTCACCACCATGACAATGCTGCTGCATCTCAGGAGGCAGTACCCCCTTGCCCTTGTTCCTCCTCAGCCTGGCACCAGTGGGAGCATGCCCAAAAAGAAGTTCCCCTCTCACTTCAAAGCCCCCATCCCCACAAAGAAGAGGCAGGCCACCCTGGAGTGGTGGGGGAAAGCTGCAGACAAAGTGGGGCACGTTGCAAGGGCGAGCGAGGTCACTCAGAGCATCAGGGAAATGCTTGCTGTGGATGCCCAGCCTCTCCTTTGTTAAGCATCCAGGATTCAGGTGACTCATGGCACTCATGGCTCCACCCTACCAAGTGTCCACACGCACCACCTTTAGCAGGGCAGTGGTGCCCTCCCTGTGCAGGGAGTACTTGAGGGAGAGCTGCGGAAGGCAGAGCCACAGGTAGCTTTACACTTCACCTCAGACATCTGGAGCAGCCGGGGTGGAGATCATGCCTACCACTCCCTCACAGGGCACTGGTGCGATCAGTCAGGGCATTGGCGGGCTCTCCTTCAAGCAGAGGTGATGGATGAGTCCCACACAGCAAGGGAGATCATGCTGGCCATGAACCACATGGTGCAGGGGTGGCTCGTTGGGCAGGCTGAGCTCATCCACGGGTTCATGGTCACCAGCAACGGGGCCAATATGGTCAATGCAGTCTGTGATGCCAACTTTGTTGGCATTCACTGGCTGGCACAAGTTCCACCTCATAGTTAGGGACATCTTGGAGGGGAACAGGGCTCCCAGTGATAGCGCCGTCACTACCACGACCAGCGAGCAAATTTTGAAATGCAGGAAGGTGGTGGGCTACTTCCACCGCAGTATCAAGGGGGGCAAGATGCTACAGGAGAAACAGGCAGAGCTTAGCATACGGCAGCACAAAATCATGCAGGATGTGAAGACTCAGTGGAACTCCACATACTTAGTGCTTGAAAGGCTGGTCGAGCAACAGAAGGCCATCCATGAGATGGCCTTGCTCGGGGAGATTGGGATCAGTGGCCCCTTTAACAAAACAGGGTGGGATACCATCCCAGATCTTGGTGGTCCTCAAGCCTTTCCTTGAGGCCACGAAAAGCCTCAGCGCTGGTGATGCCCTCCTTAGCCAGGTGATTCCCATAGTGAAGGACTTGAAAATCAAATAGTGAAGTTCCACGGGATCAATGTTCCTGGCTGGGGCAAGCCACTTTCACCACAGACACTGGTGAAGCGGCTGAAGAAGACCATCAAAAAACAGCTGGAACCACTGCAGTCCAATACGGTCCATGTGTTGGGGGGCATGTGAGACCCAAGGGTGAAGGGAGCATCTGTGGCAGCAAAACCCTTGATCGCTGGAAGGAGGTGCTGGTAAACAGCGTCAGGGAGGCAGAAGGGCAGAGATGGGGGGACGTGGAAGAGGAGGATGCACTGTCCCGTGCCAGCACTCCAAGCACCAGCCAATCTCCTCCACCACAGTTGCTGCTGCTGTGGGCCAAGGGCATGGGTTCAATGTTGGGGTCCAGAGGCACCAGATCCCATCATCTGGCAGGTAACACAGAGGCCTTGGGGATTACCTATCTCACTGAGGATGTGAAGCCGCTGTAATGAGACCCATTGGCCTACTGGGCAACCCACAGCCAGATGGGGCAGGATCTGGCCATGGTTGCCCAGGAACACTTGTCCTGTCCACCAAGGGCCCAAGGGAGCTTGTAAGCTTGTCCACAAAAGGTGTTTTGTAAATTCCCTTTGAGGATCAAGATTGAGAGATTGGAGACAGAGAGTGGTTTTCTTGTGATAAATGAGCCCCCACAGGTAATTGGGTGTTCTTGTCTTTAATAGATGTGCATTCATTCTGGTGTGTAGTTGTTGTTTGGTCTCTCCTATGTATTTTCCATCAGGGCATTTGGTGCACTGGATGAGATATATAACGTTTCTGGAGGTACAGCCGTAAGATCCAGGAATAGTTCTGTTGTGGGGTGTAGTAATTGTGGGGGTACTGGAGATATGTTGGCAGGTTTCGTATTTCTTGTCATGGCATGGTCTAGATCCATTGGTGTGTTTTGGGTTGTAGAAAGTTTGCTTCTGGTGATGAGGTTAGCGAGGTTTGGTGCTTGTTTGAATTTACAAAACACTTTTCACAGACAAGCCTATGAACTTCACTTCAACAAACTCCTTGATACAAAAACTCATGGACTCAGTATATAAGTTGGATTTATGACACACTATGACCAACCTGACATCTGACTCCCCAGGTACCTCTCCACTTTTACTTGCTACATCCCTCTCCCCACCCCCGCTTCTCTGAGCCTGTCTCTCATCCCCTGACACCTCAATTTACATCTTCACTGACTGGCTTTCTTGCCTGCATACCAGCCTCTAGCTTCTTTACTATTCATTCCATCCAGGAAGGGCACACATCAACTGCAGATGCTTCTTCAGCCTGACAAAGGGTTTTTAAACCCGAAAGCTTACCAAGATATATTTCTTCAATTATTCAGTTGGTCTAATAAAAGATATCAGATTGACCCAAAGAACCTTGTCTGCCTATGTCCTTAGACCAACATGGCTACAACCAGAAACCCAGTTAACACACGTGACACGAGTTTTGCTTTTAGAACCTTGAGGTGCAATTTCACAGAAGTCCCTGCACCTATCTCCTTGAAACCTGACAGGCTTCATGCCCTCAGAAGGGGCTACCTTCCCTGCTGTTTTCGTCCCACCCTGCCTTAACACACACACACGACACAAGTTTTGCTTTCATAGATTTCATAGACATTCAGGCTGGAAGGGACCCTGAAGGATCATCGAATCCAGCCCCCTACCCCAGAGGCAGGAAGTCAGCAGGGATCCCAGCAAGATAAACATCCAAATGTGTCTTGACGGCATTCAAAGTGGGTGCTTGAACCACCTCTGGCGGCAGTCTATTTCAAACTTTGGGGGCTCGGACAGTAAAAAAGTTCTTCCTTATGTCCAGCCTGAATTGGTGACGGTGGAGTTTATGACCGTTCAATCTTGTCATCGCTTGGGGCACTCTGGTGAACAGATGTTCCCCCAGATCCTGGTGAACACCCTTGACAAACTTGTAGGTGGCCACCAGATTGCCCTGAGCCTGCACTTTTCCAGGCTGACAAGTCCCAGGGCTCTCAGCCTCTCATCATAAGGTCTGTTTTCCTGACCTCTGATCATGTGCGTGGCTCTCCTCTGCACTCTCTCAAGCTTCTCCAACATCCTTTTTGAATTGTGGAGCCCAAAACTGGATGCACTACTCCAGCTGTGGCCTCACCCTGTCAATAGTTTGAGGTGCAATTTCACAGAAACCCCTACACCTATCTTCTTGAAACTTGGGAGGCTTCATGCCCTCAGAATGGGCTACCATCCCTGCTGTTTTCATCCAATTCCGCAAAAAAATGACAAAGTTATAGGTATTTTAGCAATTCCCCATTATAGTCTATGGCCGAATCACACTATATCAGCACCGAATCTTTCAAACACGATTTGGCCGAAACAATTCGGGACAGTGATCCAAATCACCAAATCAAATCACTGTCCCCTAAATCAGCTGGATCTGAATCTGGATCGAATACTGGCTGATTCACACAGGCCTGGTAGACATGTAACAGGCAACAAAATACTCAGATAGTTATGGGGATCAGTTCCAGGAATTCGTATAACAGAGGTAGAAAATTCCATAGATATGCATGTGTGAGTTCACTCGGAATGGAGTTCCACTGTTGCCCTCAAATGGTTTATATCACTATCCACACTCTTCCAGATGTGCTGGCTTTGCATAGCTGCTGACCGTGCATGGTACCAGGGTCAATCCACAAGATGAACCATTCAAGAGCCTTGCAACTGTCTTTAGATGATCACTTAAAAGTATTCCGTATTGCTCTTATGAATACAATGAATAGCTTTGCACAAGTGGCAGTGTCTTATGAACAGGGTTTTCTGTTTCCCACGGAAAGATGGAAAAAAACATGGATTTTCCCTTTTAACTGAAAGACGTGGATTTTCCACTTTTGCAGAGCTCTCTGCAAGCTAGCAGAGTTCCAACCTGCAGGGGGCTGAGGGGAGCAGAAGAAGGGAGGTCAGACAGGGGGTTCTATGTGCATGTATATGCACATGGCTGCCAGGCAGCCTAAAGAGCAGCTCCTGCAGGTAAGTCTGGCAGGGAAGATTAAGGCCACCATAGGGAGGGAGGCAGTGAGTTGGGCAGGGCTGGGGCTGGAGCTGATGCCTAGCTGGGCAGTGTGTGAAGCCTGGGCCCCAGGGCCATGAGCAGCTACAGGGCCCTGGCAGGGAGCAGGACAGAGCAACAAGTGGCACACCGGGGGTGGGGGGGGGACAATGGACGGGACGACACACGGGGCAGGGGTGGGCTACCTGCTGCGGGCTTGGGCTCCCCACCCTGCTGCTCTCCCCCTGGGGCCTCCACAGCCCAGCAAATGGGGCCCAAGGTAACAGGGCACAGCAGTGCTGGGCAGGGAAGCTCCTTGCCACTGCAAGCTCCATGCTGCCCTGGCAAGGAGCTCCCTGCCCACCTGGCAGCAGCAAGGGCAGCAGTGCTGAGTTGTGCCCCTTGCTGCTGCCAGACAAGCAAGGGGCGCTTCACCAGGGCAACACGGGACTTGCAATGGTGGCAACAAACTTCCCTGCCCAGTCCCACTCTATCCTGCCACGCCAGGACTTGCCCGCCGGGCTGCAGAGGCCCCAGGGGGAGGGAAACAAGGCAGGGAGCCCAAGGCTGCAGCAGGCAGCCTGCACCCGCCCCATCCCCCCATGGGCTCTAGTCTAGCCGTGCTGCCTACAGGGGAGGGGGAGCCGGGCTCTATGCTCTGCTCTGCTGCTGAAGCCACTGCCTCCCATGGGTTACAGCTGGGGCTCAGGTGCTGTTGCAGGGTGCAGGGAGCTGCAGACCCTGATCCCTAGCAGCTGGACCCCCCTACTCCAGCAGGACAGGGAGGGTTGGGGGGCTGTGGGTGGGGAGTGAGGGGCACCAGCAAGGCCAGGAAGCTGTGGGTGGGGAGTGAGAAGCACCAGCAGAGGTGGGAGCTGTGGGTGGGGAGTGAGGAGCCTGAGCCTGTTTCCTGGTGAGCTAAGGGGCAGGGAGAGCTCTGATTTTCCATGATAAAAAAAAACCAAACTCAAATAACAAAATGTATTAGGTACTTAGAATTTATTTTATTGTAGTTATTGAGGCACCATAGTTATTGAGGCTTCTAAATTGCTTTAAAATGATAAATATATCAATAAAACATTATGCTCAATTGATACCTATATATATATATATATAGTGGTGTTTCATTTTAATCATGGATTTGGGGGTTTTAATCAGATAATTTGCTATTTTTTTAAATGAGAGAATTTGTGATGTTTAAACAGAGAAAACAAGGATCCCTGCTTATGAAGCATTATTTTCATCTGTATGAACACCAGCTCTAAGCCTCGGAAAAACAATAAAGAGCACCTGATCTTGCTTATATCAGTATGATATGAAAATCAGAGGAAAATCCTAAGTGAGAGCAATATCATCTAAGCTATAGCTTTTCTCTGCAGCATTTTACCACTGGTAATTGCAAATTTTCTCTTGTTTTTCCTCCCCAAATGCATCCCTTCCGATTTGTCAGAGAAAAAAAAAGTACAAGAGATTATCTTATTCCTTGTAGTCAGATTCACATTCTGTTAGTGCCAAGCTGACACATGGAACATCTTCACTCCTCTGTGAATGCTTAAAATGATACTAACATGTATGACAAGATGAGGCTGGTTTTAGTTTTTGAAAATGTTTAAAAATCTAAAGCTAAAGTATGTATTGCTTACTGTCTTTTATCCTGAAGATTGGCATTTACATCTTAACAACAATGACCCTATTCATTCTGTTGAAAATGAGCTACAACATACTAACAAATGAACAAACAAACAGAAAACCAAAAGGAAGCCTTAGCAAAAGCAATACTCATTTTGTACCAATTTACAATATTTTAAAGCATCTGTTGTGGGTAAAATCCAAGAGACTGCTAGAGTTTGTGAGTTTTGTATGCACAAAAAATCTGAACCAGTAAGTTCAAACCCTTTGGCAAACTCCCTTCAAGCACATGAAGAGTGCACTTATTGTAATCTGCTGGGCGAGGCAGATATCATTAGCTTTCACAAAATTTGACAGATTTGGTATGGTGTTTTGCATAGAAAAAGCTGGTTTTATAAATTCCCCAAGAACTGTACCTAGAAGTTTTAGTGTCAGAGTCTATGTCTGGTATATAATACAACTGCTTGTGCTTGGGTATTATAGACAGTTCCAAGGAATACTGTCCTTATTGTCTCAACTACTCCAGTGAATGGGGCAATCCTGTGAGATGCAAAGCAGAGGCCTGAATCCGTCAGTAGATCAGACTTCCAACAGATCAGGGTAACAGAACTCCCCGACAACTCCCTGACAAGTCTCTATTTGTAAAAAGAGACAGAAGAGAGTCCAAAAGAAATGCTTATTGCTAACAGCTATCCACACTCCCTCTAGTTCCAGGTAGCGTAGGAGGCCAGGAATTAGCCTTCTGCTGGTATCAAGTCATAGGTGCTAGACTAACAGCAATGTTTTATAAAATACTTTTGTTTTTTCATCATTAATGAAACTGTTTGGAGTAAGTCACAATTACTTACCTTGTAGAGTTCCACACGGTGATCCCCTCCTCTGTGAAAGGAAGTTAAGGAGAACAGGGGAGGGAAAAACCCACATTAGTAATTAAGCTCCCACAAACATCTATTTTCAGACCTGTATTTTTTTCTCCAGGTCTCGGAGAGAATACAGACTAAGGTTAATACTCTAGAAATACAAAATACCTTAAGTCCTTGGCTGCTTGCCACAAGCAGACAGCCATCTGTTAATTGAACAAGTATTCACTCCATACCCGGCCTTCCATCCCTCTCCTCACAAACCAGATACACATATTCACATCTAGAAAATGGAGTTTTTGCCAGTATTAACAACTCTCTAAGAATACAAAAGACAAGGGGGACAAGCCAAATTCATCAGAAGTAATTTTCAAAATAGCCTAAGTCTTCCTTAGGCTATATCAGCAACATGATTTACTAATACAGACAAGAACTTTTGGAGGAGTACTACAAACAGAACAGGTTCAGATGCTGCACTGGTATGGAAAAAAAGGCTAAAGTAAACAGCTTTGCCTTAGGCACTGATCATTGTGGGGCCCCAACTGATGTTTTTTTAATCTCTTTTTAGGAACGAACAAACCTGAGCTGCAGTGAGTCCTATCAGTAATGGCAGTATCACAATGTATAGTTTATAGACTGAAAATACCAAGGGTTTTGATTACCTTAAAAAAAAAAAAAAAAGTTCTCAAATCAGATTATAAGGTCATAGAAAAGTAGGACTGGAAGCAACCTCATAAGGTCACCTAGTCCAGCATCCTACTCAAGGCAGGATCATCCCTGACTAAATGATCCCAAAGCAAGACAATCATCCATTGCCCACAATGTTTAAATCAAAAACAAGCTTTGTTTTGTAAAAACAGCAGCAATGCTAAACTAGTTTTGCATTATTTTATCCAGTTATTCAACCCACTGTAAACAAGACAGTGTATATAACCTAACAGTTGCTATCCCTGTTTGTAACTGACGCCTTTTCCTTTATTCCTCACCTGGTTCCTGCATTTCCATGCAAGTAAAGGATTATAGGATGGTTGGAACCCAAAACATCCTCATACCATGGCTGGTCCTTTCCTTGAGCATCCTTCCACAGCCCTGCAGGGACTGTGTGCCTAGGAACAAAGAACAGAAAATTAGGAGCGTCTCAATATTACTCAAATTTTTTTTCTATATATTGAGGATGTAGCATTAGCTCAAGAGGACTGAAATGCAGCTGAAATGAGAGCAACAATGCGACAAGAAAGCAAGTTTCAGACATCAACCAATCCCTCAACATAGTATCGCATGGCATAAATCTTTTATTCACAGGTTTGTGTGACAGGCCCTAGCACCAAATGGGACACAAATATAAAATATTCACTACTGCACTGCAATACTCCCCAGAGACTAACTATTTAACTTTTGTTTAAAGTACAAAATGTTTATCAATACAGGACAGTCCAGAAACTAGGGACTAGCCACAGCCTGTGATCTTCTGATCAATGCCCTAGTGCAGGGGTGGGCGATTATTTTGGCTGGTAGGCCACTTAATGAGTTTTGGTAAACTGTGGAGGGCCGCACACATAAAATCTTTCGAAAGATAGATATCATTTTAACAAATTATAAGTAAAAAGTAAATCACATACTAAAAATCAAACATCTACTATATTTTAATTTTAATTTCAAAAAACATTTGTCCTGATTCATGTTTTTGGGGGTACTATATATAGAGGCAATTGCATAATAGCTCAAAATAAAGTCTTAATCTTGTACATTGTGTGGGGAGCTGGGGTATATGGGGGTGGGGTTTGTGTGGAGGGGTGGAGTGGGTGTGCATACATGTGTGGGCACATGCCCACACGTTAGATCCTGGGAGTCAGTTGGGAGTGAGAGGAGGGGGGAGCAGGAGGTGTGTGTAGCAGAGCTCACCCAGGCCGTGGTGCAGGTGCAGTCCGCTCCCTTGTATCTGACCTGTGGCTATTTCTGCAGCACTCTGCATGGGGCTGAGCCCAGCCTGCTCCCACCCGGGGCAGCTCATGCTGCACTTCCTCCCACACACACCAATGGCCCCAGCCAGCGCGTACAACTTCATAGCGGGACTGCTCCCTGTGCAGCTGCAGCTGCCTGGGTACTGCTCAGCTCCCCACACCTCCAGTGGCTCCTCCTCCTGCCCCTGCTGCATCTCTGGGCAGCAGATAGCATGAGGAAGCAGTGGTAGCAGCCATGGGGACTTGCACTGGGCACCACATGCCCAGCCAGATGGGGGGAAAGCTATAGCTGGGTACAAGCTCCTGCCCCAGTGTGTGGGGTTCCAGCTCCAGCTTTCAAGCGGGTTGAAGGCAGTTGGAAGCCACTGGAGGTGGCAGGAGCTTAGCAGTAAATGAGTGGCTGCAACCACACTGGGAACAGCCCTACCAAGAAGCTGTATGCACTAGCTGGGGCTGGGGCTGTTTACAACGGTGGACAGGAGTGCGGCATAGGCTGCCCCAGGCAGGAGCAGGCAGGGCTCGGCTCCATGCAGAGTCTGGTGGGGGCAGCCACAGGCCAGATGCAATCATCTGGCACACCAGATCCAGCCCACGGGCCATATTTTGCCTACCCCTGCCCTAGTAGGACTACATGGAAATCTCATGTTGTAAGTATACCCCAGAACTACTTCAGAGCAGCTGAAATACAGAGACTCAACCTACAGTAACTTTGAAGAGAGGGCTACTGTCCGATTGTGGTATTTCCCTGGAAGCCTAAATGCCTCCTAAAACGCATGACCCAGAAAAGTCAGATGGGAATCCCTCACCATGCAGGAATCCACATCTACCAAATGGATGGAGGAAGCCGATACTCGCACCTCCCAGTTGAGGATTTGTGCAAGTGTTATTTTCTCTTGATCAGAGCTGTCCAGCTGGCAGCCCACAGGCTGCATGCTGCCTAGAAAGGGTTCAGTTGCAAGCCCCAGACTCCTGCTTGGCCATTGCTCCCTCCATAGCTCTAGCTGCTACAGCAGCTGAGGGCCCCCCAGAAATACTCCTTTTGGGAGTGAGAGGTTGCTATCTTAGAACCAGAAAAAAAACCCAACAAATCATACACTAGAAATCAAACACCTGCTAGAACATATTTTAATTTTATTACAAAAAATATTTGTCATGATTTGTGTTTGTGTGATGTATATAGAAAGGACTTCATATTAACTCAACAATAGTCTTACTCTTTTATATTGCGTGTGTGAGGAGTGGGGGAGGTATGGTGGGGTGTGTGGGGGGTACGGCTGTGTGTGGGGGCCACAGGGTATGTTGGGGTATGTATATGTGGGGGCAGGGTCTGGGTGTGAGGTTTGTGGGGTACAGGGACCCCACACACACTGCCGCCAAGGCAGCTCCACTGCTGGCAGCAGCAGCAGACTGGGGGGGCTCAGGGAGTTCGTGCCTGGCGCAGGCACTGATGCCTGGTAGGATGGCTCCAGCCAGTGCTGCATGTGGGGCAAGAGGTGCAGATTGCCCGGTTGCCTCTGTCGCAGGGGCTCTGCATGCACCTGCAGCTCGCACCCTCACACGGGGAAGCCCCACTAGACCCTGCGGGGAAGCGGGAGATGGGCTCCTCCCACTCCCAGCCCACGGGCCTGTGCGGCAGGGGCAAGAAGGCAGCAGCTTCAGCAGGGGCTTCATCCAGCACGCCCTGCGATAGAAGCAGCAGCAGGATCCTGCTCGGAACTGCAGGGCTGGGCCGGCTCTGCTCCTGCTGTGTTCTGCATCCTGGTATTGTAGTTGGGAACTGCATGGTGTGGCATGGTATGGAGCTGGCCTGGCCGGGCACCTCCCAGCAGTGTGCGGTTCCCGGCTGCAACACCAGGACACAGAATGCAGCATGAGCCAGCCCAGCCCCACGGTTCCCACTTGGTGGCTCCTGCCACCAGCCCTGACCTTCAGGGCCCCGCTCCCACTTCTCCCCACCCCCGAACCTGCCACTGCCCCCGCCGCCCCTCCCCCGCCCCCTCCCCCTGCCACTTCCCTTCCTTCCCTGCCCACCACCACCACCACCCTAGCTGCAGAGCTGGGACTACATGGTTGGCAGCTGGCTCAGGATGGCTCCTGCTGCACTGGCAATCCTCCTCCCCACCTGTTCTTACCCAAGTTCCCTTCTCGGGTTGGGGGAGGCGGGGACGGGACCCTCCACTAGGACAGAAGCTTCTGTCTGGCCCTGGGGCTGGGGGGTGGGGCTGGCGGGCCTTGCTGCTGCTGCCACTGGGTCCTGCTGCTGCCTCCTCCTGGATCCTGTTGCTGCAGGCTCCTGTCGTCTTTAACAAGCAGCCAGGGGCAGATAAATTTTTTAATTTTTAGGTGTCCTGCAGGCCAGACAGAATGGCCTGGCAGGCCAGATCTGGCCCCCAGCCTGTATTTTGCCTGCCCCTGCTGTACATTGTGCTGCTATGTGCAAGGTACGTGCATTGTTCACTTTAATCTAAGGTTGGGTATTTGACCAATCAAATAAAGTTGGGTCAATTGACTGGTTAAATATTGGTTAAAAATCATAAAAAATTGCCAACGGGTCCAAATAATACACAGAAAAGGCACTAATTTTCCATTAAGAAAACTGTCAAAAAAAATTTTTTAATCATATTCCTGTCAAGAAAACTATAATGTAGTTTTTAAAAATAAAATTGCTATAATCTTTGACCAGTCAAAAAATATGCAGCCAACTGACTAGTCAATTGACGATATTTAACCAGTCAAATCGACCGGTTTACTAACCCTACTGTAATCTTCAAGAATATCATCAGCATTCTACATACAATTTAATTACTATCAAAGGAGAAGCTTACAAACCGCCGATGTGGTTCACCGCAAAGTTCACTAGCGTTTAAAACAAACGCCTGGTCAACTATAATTTCAAAGTAGTGGAAAGAAAGCTCCATGAGCAAATGGCACAACTAACTTCATGGGAATCTGGGGGGGAAAAAGATGTGAGGGAAGAACAGTGTGTTTTATGTTTTCGGACATCAAGGCCTTGTAATTAGAAAAAGGTTGAGAATTTATCATTTTAAGTGTGCTTTTCAAGTAGGAAAGATCATACTGTCTGATTTCCACAAAAATGCAGAGCTATGATATGCTTGTGATTCAGTGCATGGATACAGAACTATTAACATTTAAGATGGAAGGAAGCCGACACAGAGGAAGAAAGGTCTATAACCTTTCAATCCACAGCTGGTATCCCGTAGCATAGAGGATACTGCTGAAAGGTCATCAAATTATTTTTCACAAAATTCACAAAAGCTGAGAGAAACACCAGGTCAGTAACAAGAGAAAGAGACAGATAAGCAATTATCTATGGAGGACAGCCTCTAAAGGAGTATCTCCATTTGTGCACACGCTAGAGACAAGTACAGAAGCAAGGCCAGCTGGAATGTGGACTAGCTCATACCCAAGACAGCTGAACAAAAACAACGGTTCCGTGTAAAAGAAGAAAACCCAGAATTAAGGTATAGAACTCAGAGGGCAAGACACAAGAAAATATGTACTTAAGACTACTTGGGACATTCAGTTAGATACCATTCATGTAAGAGGAAACAACAGCTTTAGGATCCACAAATTCAGTAATATTTCTGCCTAACCTAGGTCCAACAAATCAACCCAACACACTGTCCCAGAGCTATACCAAGACAAGAAAGACACACTAGTATGACGAGAATTTACAATGGTTATGGATGTGTGAAAGCAAAATGCAAGCATAAATACAAACTAACAGCACAGACTGGAAATCTCACAAAAAGACAGCACACAGGTACAAAGAAAGAAAACAGAAAAAGCTCATCCTGAAATAATGGCTTTAAAGTATTCTAAAAGCTCAATGGTTTCATAGTAGCTAGGGTCAGGAGGGACCTGAACAGATCATCTAGCCTGACCCCTGCCGCAGGCAGGAATGAATGCTGGGTTCACAAGACCCCAGACAGGTGATCGTCCAACCTCCTCTTGAATTTGCCCAAGGACAAGGACCACCTCCCTGGGAAGTTGGTTCCAGATTTTGGCCACCCTAACTGTAAAATATTGCCTTCTGATCTCCAACCTAAACCTGTTCTCCATCAGCTTATGACCATTGTTCCT
>NW_005842279.1:578488-602593 GCF_000455745.1 Alligator sinensis
TGGGGCCCCCCCCCCCCCCCCCTTTCCTCTCTGTCCTGTCTTTTCTAGGTTAAAAACTAGGGGTGCACCAATAGAGATTTTTTGGGCTGGTAGTGATGGCCGGTTTTTAATGAGCCATATCGGCTGATACTGATCTGATTCTGATATGCAGCCAGGCAGCATGGAGAACGGCATCCAGCTGGTTAGTCTGTTGTGGGGGAAGGGGCGTGGGGGGAGGGCAGATCAAGGCCCCCCATAGGGAGGGAGGGAGTGGGGCTGGGGCAGATGCTGCACAGCTGGGATGGAGCGGGGGGCAGAGCCATGAGAGGCTCATCCAGGGAGGGCAGGGGGAACGGGGGGAGCAGCTCCTACTGCTGCATGCACCCTAGGAGGGCATGGGGAGGGCGTACCCTCAGATCTGTGTGTGGGGCAAAGGCAGGCTGCCACTGTGGGCTGAGGCTGGAGCAGTGCTGGGCTCTTTCTGGGAGGGGGCTTGGCTGAGCAGTGCTCAGGGTGGGTGGCGGTGATGGCAGCTGCAGCCACCCCAAAATTCGCCATAGCCTCCCCTCCCAGTGCTGCCACCACCCGCCCTGAGCGCAGCCTGCCCAGCCCAGTGCCAGGAAGAGCCCAGCATCATCTTGGCCCCAGCCTGCAGCAGCAGCCCACCCATGCCCCACACACTAATCTGAGGGCACATGCCCACCATGCCCTCCCGGGGTGCATGCAGTGGTGGGAGCTGCCCCCCGGGTGAGCCACTTGCAACTCTGTCTCCTGCTCCACCCCAGCTGTGAAGCACCTGCCCCAGCCCCACTCCCTTCCTCATCGTGCCATTCAACAGAGGATACCCCATCTAGTCAATTCAAGACTAAAAAACACACCAGATTGTTATGATACATACCCAAGTGCAGCACAAATGCAAATTGTGACTGGTGACTCATAAATATAGTTATATCTGGTGGGTTTAGAACTGGCTCCTTTTCTTTGATCAGCCAATAATATATTAGACTTTAACTGGGTGCTCCAATTATACACATCATAACCCTTAAATGATCATTTTCAAGCTAACAGGATCTTTTTCACAGTTATACAAACTAGAAAGAAGCAGTGGTGTTGACACACAATGAAAAGCATTCACTGGACAGAGGTTCAAAATAAGCTTGCTAGGCTAGTAATACTGAACATGGACCTGTCAAAACAAAAATTTCCTGCACCACCAGTCACCCCACTTATATATCTCAGAAAACCCAATGAGTATACAAGAAGTTGCCATGCTTGGGACCTCACAATTTTCCTCCAAGAGCCAGAGCTGACAACTGTATCTATGACCATCATTTGTTTTCATTAGAGAGCACAATGGGTTTCCATGCCTCTCTCTCCAGTTTTACATATGCCTCTATAGCAGCAGTTCCCAATCTGTGATACTGGTACCATCAGTGGTACATGTTAACAGATTTATTATAATTACTTTATATGACAAAAATTTGCTGGTAGTACTTAAGGTTGTATCATTTTAAATTGGTGGTGTGAGAAAGTCACAGTTTCGGAACCACTGCTCTAGAGCATATTCCTCCTCCTACTCTGAACACTGAGTCAGTGGGCGCGTCTACACGACATACTATGTCGCAGTAGCAATAAGCTATGTCACTATAGCTCATTGCTACAGTGACAGATCATCTGAAAATAACCATGCACCACTGGGACTGCGATGTATCGGTGAGTATTGCACGGTATCAAATGCACAGTTGGGGATACATGTAGATGTGCCCGTGCTTCCATCTTCTCCATTTGTATTCTGTTCATATTTTTTTTCCCCACAGGAGTTGGTCAACAAGTAACTTCTAATTCACCAAATTTGCTTTACTGGAGGGGCACAACCTTTCCAGCAACCCAGAGCAGTAACTTCAGTTCCAAATTATGAATCTTCTCCACAGTCATGATCTGTCTGACTGTGTTTCATACACTGCTGAATTTAGCTCAGTAGAGATCCAAGAACTGCATACCTTCAACATGAAGCTGTCCTTCAGCAAAGACACAAATCCAGATGAGAACAAGCAATGGTTACCATTCACTGGAAAGATGGCTTAAGCTTACTTACCAGACTCCAATAGTTACATCCTCCTCTGGCTGCAGATAATAATTACAGGTGTGATTTAAACCTTGATCCTGTGGTCTTTTCAAGTCAATGAAATATGGGACTCTCACTGAAACACAGGAAAAGAGTAAAATATCAAATACTTAAGCTTTTAAGTTCCTTTTTCTTGCAACTCAATACTGCCAGACAGTGCATTTCAACCCACTATCTAAACCAACACCAACACATATGGAGGACTGTACACAGCTCTGTCCCACCAAAAAGACCTCTTTTCCTGTAGGTGAAAATGGTGTAACTTGTTACAGCCTTTAGAAGTGGGCTAGCATCAACAAAACAAAATAGCTGCTCAGGGGGACACTAACAGGTACAATCAAATGAAACGAGATGAAGAAAAACATGAAAGAGCTTTTCCTGATTTGTATTTAATACTCTATCCAGTCTAATTTTGGAATCTCACAATATGTGGCATCAATCCATGAACTTGAACTGGCAAGGGATTGGGTTATATGTTCACATACTTTATATCAGCGGTTCCCAATCTGTGGTACAGGTACCACCAGTGGTACGCAGACAACCTGTCAGTAGTATGGGTTAACAGATTTATTATAATTACTTTACATGACAAAAATTTGCAGGTGGTACTTAAGGTTGTATCATTTTAAATTGGTGGTGCACAAGCTGTCAGAGTTTGGGAACTGCTGCTTTATACGGAACCATACACATACCAGTAACTTAAGATAAACCAACATTTATCTGAACTTGCAGGATTTTGTTTCAGGTTGCTAGGGACATAAGCAGGAGTGTAGATAGGTGTTTTCTAATATCTACAGTCTCCCTATGTTTTCATAAATAATCAAAATGAAAACTGTCTTTTTACATGTAATCTATACCTTCCCCTCCAAAACCAGCTGTGGAAAAATGAGGTTTGCATTATATGTGAGGAAAAGGGATCCCCAAGGGGCCATAATTTTTTTATTTTTTTTTGGAGGTGGGGGAGGGGGGGAAGGGCCAGGACATGCTGTGGCAGCATTAATTGCCCTGGTTCTGGGGCAGATGGCAATTAATACTGCCACCACTCCCCCACTGCTGCCAAATTTCTGAACCAGTGGGAGGCCTCCTTCCCCATCTGTGCCCTGGATCAGGCCAGTGCATGCAGTTGGCCTGCTGTTGGAGCCCGTGCATGGAGTCTAACCCAGCACACAGTCCCAGACCTGGCATTCTAGGTCTGACCCCCTGCACGGGCTCCAGAGCCCATGTGCCAGGTCAGACCTGGTGTGCCGAGTCTGAGACTGCGCAAAGTCTTGGACTGTGCAACCCTCAACCTGCCGCATGGGGTCAGATATGCCATGCTGGATCACACCCATTTCACAGCCCCAGACTTGCTATGTGGGGTCATACCTGGCATTCAGCCCCAGACCTGCTATGCTGCAGTGGGCCTGTTGCACCATCCCAGACCCACTGTGCCATATTAGGCCTGCTGTGCAGGGCTGGACCTAGTGTGCAGCCCTAGATCCAGTGTGCTGGATAAGTATGTGGGTCCCATCCTGTGCACAGGGCTGGCAGCAGGCTCAGGAGCAAGCTCAGTTCCCTGGCTGCTGTTACTTAGATACTTAACCAAGATGAGATCTTTTATTCTTCATGATACCTTTTAAAAAACAGGGCATGTGTTAGACTCAGGGGCAAATTAAATGTGAGAAAAT
Organism: Alligator sinensis; assembly: GCF_000455745.1. Taxonomy (NCBI): domain Eukaryota; kingdom Metazoa; phylum Chordata; order Crocodylia; family Alligatoridae; genus Alligator; species Alligator sinensis. The sequence goes on from NW_005842279.1 coordinate 582,260, forward strand.
ATGGCAAATACCAAATTTAGACTACGAAGAAATCTCCTCACCTCCTGCTTCAAAGGAGGTATGTCATATGCCACAACTCAGTGGTTGCACCTTTGGAACAACACACTGTAGTCTCTTACAAGAACATGTCCCTAAATATAATACACACCCTATTTTGGGATGGTCCCAAAAGGAAAAAAGATCCTACCTTAAGAGTACAGGTAAGTACCTGAGTTTTGGGGTCTCCAGGACTAAGGGGTCACACAATGGAGCTGCATACTGGGGCTGTCATCTTGATGTTTGGGAGACATGTGCCAGAGCTGGGGGTTGTCCACTGGCCCCAGTCCCAGCCCCCTGTGGTGGGGCCCAATCCAGCCACCACAGGGCCACAGTTGCATGACAGGGCCCAATCTGACCATGCTGGTGCTGGGGCCAGAGTCATGAGGTAGGGCCCAATACTGCTACGCCAGCATAGGGGACAGAACCATACAGCCCAGTGCAATCCCACCATGGTGATGCTGGCTCCAGAGGTGTGTGCCAGGTGTGACCCATCGCATGGTCCAGGAGCCAGCATGAGGCTCCAGACTTGGCAACACTGGGTCCAACCCAGCATGTGGCTCCAGAGCCAACAAGTGAGGTCAGACGTGGTGCACCAGGTTTGACCTGGAATGTTATGTCTGACCACTGGCCAACCCTGCATGCCAGCCTGATCTGGCATGTGTTTGGGGAAGGTGGCTCTGCAGGCATCCAGAATTTTGACAATGGAGAGTGGGGAGGGAGGAAGTGATGGCAGGATTAATTGCTGCGTCTCCCAGAGCTTTAACCATTAATGCTGCCACTGCTCCTCTCTCTTCCCCCCCCCCCAACAAATCTCTGGACCCATGGGGAGCCCTTCTTCACATATGGTGTACAGCCCAATCTTCCCCAACTGGTTTTTGGGGAAAAGGTGCAGGTTACATACAAGAATAATATGGTAACAACTTTTCTGGGCCTACGAGTCCCCAAAAACTTGGAAATGCTATTCATTTATGAGGGAGCTGAAGCACTTCTATTACCATGTGACAGCATGTTTGTTCCAGAAGATTGCATAACTCCTCCAGTAACCTGATTTCTGTTGTGCATTAGGAAAATCAGTGGGATCTACAGGCAAGCCTACCTTCATGACCTTGAAGGTGTGACCTTATTCCTCTCAAATATTTGGCAATTTGAAGTGACAGCTACCCAAAATAAAACATTGTGCTGCTGCCCATATTCCCTCCAGCAGAAAGGCAAGTGATGTTGTACCATGGCAGACATCCAAATTCCCATAAAGGGCTTAGCTGAGGTTTCTTTTATAGCAGGAAAGGTTGTTCCGCACTAAGTGTCCAAATGTTGCCACCTTCTCTCAAATACAAAGTTTCCAAGCAATTGGTCAGGAAACAAAATGGAAATGTGGTTCAGGTTCAGTATTTGTAAAGTGGTAACAATGGATGCAGCCCCTTGCCATTTCTTCCTTATGCAGGGACTCCATGTCATTCCCCACACTCTCCTACTGGTGTGTCTGCCATGCCAACTCCCGTGTCAGTCCACCCCACTCCAGAACTCTGTTACAACTCTAGGTCCTGAACCTCAAACATCCTTTCCATTTCCATTCCCCACCCCAAGGCTTGCCTTCTTTGCTACCCACACTCTAGCCCCAGACTTCTGCACACCTGACCATTTCATCCCTTTGGGGCATGGGTGACTAGTGCCTCTCAAGTTGGGGGGGCATGTGACACCAGTCAGCGACTGGTGGGGCAGGGGGTCCCCCAGCGGCTGATCACTCACCAAAAAGCAGCTGCGCCGCTTCCGGAAGTCCCATGGCCACTTCTGACGCTCGCAGGGGGGGCACTGGTGCTCCCATCTGCCCCCCTGCCTGCCGGCTAAACAGGGAGCGCGGACTGACAGGGGGTGCGCACTGGTGCTCTCAGGGGGTGCATGTGCCCCCCCATGCATCCTCTACTCGTCACCACTGCTTTGGGGTCACTGATCCCCTTGTCCTCATTGGTCCCTGTTGGGCTGAAACTCGAGCCCTACTTCTCTGTGGGCAAGGAGAACTATGCAATTAACCCACAGTACTCATCCGATATCAGTCAGAAGCTTTATTGACTACAAAAATATTCACTAAATACAAAACAATTAACTTACTTTACTAGGTCTGCCAGTATATAAGCAGGCAGTTACAAAAACTGAGCATGTTAGCACGAATCTCACTGCGTGTCAGTCTGTCTAGAGCTGTTAGTCAGGAGTCACTCCCCTCAGTCGGCTGCACTGAGCGAGCTTCCTGGGTTGCACTGCTCCAATTTCGAGGGCTTGATCTTTTCCCTCGGAAATCCATCCAGATGGTATGAATCACAAACAACAAATGAATATCTCACTTGCTCATTGCTGTTTAACCATTTAGTGACATTACCAATACTAGCCAAGTTTGTTGTATGATATTTGGCTTATAGATCCAAAATTTACAACAACACAGCCTTACACATCTGGAATATTTTCCTATTGCCACACTAATTAGTCCCAATAGTCACCACATTATGGTTTTATTATGGTTCTATTGTTCTTGATGTTCCCTGCCATTTTACTGGAGTTAACTTTAGGCCAATCATTGACAATCATTAACTGAATCATCTTGAAAAGACTTCTGGGAGTTCAGTCAACTTGATATGACCAGATTTAATTTTCCTCACAACACTCCCTACCCCACCAAGTCCCTCAAGCCCTCCAAGTCCCAGCCTCTGCTATGCTCCCTACCTGTCCCCTGCCTTCTTCCACCTCCATTTCCCCCACAACATCTATGCCTTTCCCATCACCACTCACCCAAAACCCAGACACTGCTCTTCTCCTCCCTCCATAACTGCTTCTTTCCCATGCTCCCTATAAACTCAAACCTTCCCTGTAAACCTTTCTTATTTCTTTTGGAGATGGAGTCTTCCCTACAGGCAGTAAATTAAGCTGCTGCTCTTGGTATGCGTATGAAGCCGGAGGGGTGGATAACAGGGATTCAACTGCTTGCCACACCAGTCCATCTGCAGGCAGCACTTTTTGCCAACATCAGCGGACCTGATTTCTGGAAATTCCAGAATTTAATCAGATGTCCCTTTCTAAAGGGATTGTGTTACTGAGAAACAGAGAAATGCTACCGAGTTGAGCATTAGCCCTCGCCTCACCTGGCCAACAAATGCCATTAAATGCACATTCTGTAAACATGAGCTGCTGACTTCCATAGCTTTTAATGTTAACCAGATAAATCTGACACCAAACTTGACATGCTTTTTATTAACACCAGGACCAGATTCTGTTCTCTGTATTAAATGAGTTACGTGGACTCAGGCATCTGAGTGCAATTCTATTTCACTGTACTCAAGTCCCTGAAAAACTGTTAAAACAAATGGTGGATGGGGCTCCTGCTTCCTCCTTTTTATGACTGGAGAGTAAGATGATGGGGTATTACAAAAGTAGATGCACTAATGAATTTTCAGCATTTAAACAAGGTGGACTAAAATCAGCATACACTCTCCAGCTCTATGTTAAAACTCCAAGGGCACATCTACACGAAACATTTACTGTGGAGATGACTAATTAGCTCTGCAGTAAAACGTACCATCTACACATGCAACCCTATTAGGTCACAGTAGACTACTAAACACCACCAGAGGGTATCCCACGAGTACTATTCTGCAGAGGGATTATTTCATGCGCTGCAGCATATGCATAGATAATGACAGGGCTGGCTGGAGCACAAGATGATTCAGTGCAGGGCTAGCTGATAGGCAACCCCACGCTGAAGCATCCTCATGCCTCAGCCAGCCCCTCTGCTGCCCATGGGCCTCATCGGAGCAGCCAGTCTAGGGGCTTCACATGCTGTGGAGCTGCTGGCTGGGGCATGAGGGTGCTTAAGCATGGGGGATGCCTGCAGGCTAGCCCCACATTGAAGCCCCCTCGTCCCCAAGTCAGCTCCTCCTCAACACATGGAGCCCAGTCAGAGCAGCTCTGGGCTGGCAGGCTGACTCCCTGCATCCCCTGCCCGCCTGGGCTGCTCTGACTGGGCTCAATGTGCTAAACGTGAATAAGCTCCAGAGCAATATGCTCTGGAATGTATTCATGTATATTAATTGCACATGTAGACACACCCCAAGAGATGCTCTGAGTAAATTACTTAATCTAGCAGAGCCTCAGGTTCCAATCTGTGTTATAGGAATGTAAACATTAATGTCAGTGCAGTGATTACATATTGCAGTAATGGGGGTCATATGAGCACCTAGACCAGTGATTCTGAACCAGGATGCCAGGGCCCCAGATCTTTTGAAGGGTGCCATGAGGTGCAAGGACATAAGTGAGGTTTTAGGCTATAAGCAGCTAAACTAAGCAGATAAGAGTAGGCCAAGACTTCTCCCTGCCTACATGATCCCACTGCAAGGCCCTCTTCAAGGAAGCAAGTACTGTAATCTATCAATCAGTTCTTGAAATTGGGTGCCAGTTAATTCACGAAAAGTATGGAAAGGTGCCTCAAATCCAGTGAGGGGTGCCTTGAGTCAGAGAACCACTGATTTAGAGGAAAGATATTTCCCCTTCAGGGAAATATTCTGTGTCTTTCTTTGAAACATCTGGAGTTAGCCACTGTCTTCCTATGTAGGAGTAACCAAAACACTTGGAGAAAGGGAGTGAGTCAGCCCCTAAGAAGTTGCATTTGCTACATCCAGTATACTCTCCTAAAAATGTTTGTCTGTGAAGAACCGAAGTCTGGAAGATGATACATTTATCATACACAACTTCAAATGTTTTAGCTGACATGGGACCTCAATAACTTGCATGCATTCCACATACATTTTTAATAATCCTTTCAATAAAATATATTCTCTTTTCCTATCATTTCAAATTAAGAAGCTAATTGGAATTTGACCATTCTATCTAAATCCAAAACATTTTCAATTGTTACTAGGGCCATAAACTTAGAGGTTACAGATCTAACAATTCACAAAATGTATAAGCCTATGAAAATTTCTAGCCTTCATAAACCATAGGTGGACACAGATGATAAATGAACTGAGAGGTCTTTTAAAGCAGAGATGTATTTCTATTTTACAATTATTTCTGGAGGTTCTCATCAGAAAATTTTGATGAATGCCAAACACAGCTGTCCTATATGAAAAAGAAACAAATATACCCTGATTTTGGAGTTTTTCTAACTTCTTTTGGCACAGGACAAATATACAGTTGAGCACAAATGGATGCGATTCTTGTACATGAACATATGTTATGTAGGAAGATAAGCACAGTGCCATTTTGCTAAGATTTTTTAAAAAATAAAAGCAACACTGCTGAAAACGTTTCACAAGCTTTTCTAACACACACACACACACACACACACACACACACACACACGATCACTTACCAAAATTTAAGAAGACCAGCTTTGCCTGAATAACAGGACAAAGTTTTACTAGGAATGGAATGGCTATGTACACTCCCACCAACCAGATTATTAACTTCCGTAATCGGAACCATAATCCGTAACGCCTGTAAGAGAAAAGAAATTAACTATAAGAGATTTCAGCTGAGCATGAGCTTTATAAAGCAAGTTTCACTCTGATGCCTGTGCTTAGTACTTCTGAAAAATCGGGCCACTTATTCGGGTACACAGAATTAGATACCTAAGAGTATGGACACAACACTTAGAATAATTTAAATACTGTTTAAACCCAAAGCATTCAGACATATAAACTTGTGAAATTGGTTTAAATCTGCCTGCAATGGTTCAAAAGCATACATAGAAATCCAGTACTATTTTGAACCAGTACACTGTGAACCAGTTCAATCTTGTGTGGACACCCAAACATCCTGTGACAGGTCTAGCTGGTCCTCCAGGCATCCCACACAGAATTGCTTCTTCTCACCCCCAAAACACACTGCTGCAACTGGCCACTCTGGTATGCAGCCATAACTCTACTTCCCCGTTTTTTTTCCCCCTTTCATTTGCACTTTTTATGTATGAGCACCCTTGCATTGCTTGTTTTACAAAGGCTATCTGACAATCAGCTGCATACTCACTCCCTATTCAACCACAGCACATCATCATGTGTGGAAAATTGGCTCCGGGGTCGGACCCAGAGGGTAGTAATCGATGGAAGTCACTCATCGTGGTGTCCTGTGACCAGTGAGGTCCCCCAAGGCTCTGTCCTTGGACCCATACTGTTCAACATCTTCATTAACGATGTGGACACTGGAGTCAGAAGCGGACTGGCCAAGTTCGCCGATGACACCAAACTTTGGGGAAAAGCATCCACACCAGAGGACAGGCAGGTTATCCAGGCTGACCTGGACAGGCTCAGCAAGTGGGCGGACGAGAATCTGATGGTGTTCAACGCCAATAAATGCAAGGTTCTCCACCTTGGGAAAAAAAACCCGCAGCATCCTTATAGGCTCGGCAGTGCTATGTTGGCTAGCACTATGGAAGAAAGAGACTTGGGGGTCATCATTGACCACAAGATGAACATGAGCCTGCAATGCGATGCGGCGGCTAGTAAAGCGACCAAAACGCTGGCTTGCATCCATAGATGCTTCTCAAGCAAATCCCGGGACGTCATTCCCCCCCCAGAGAAGAGCCACGCGCATGATCAGAGGTCAGGGAAGCAGACCCTATGATGACAGGCTGAGAGCCCTGGGGCTCTTTAGCCTGAAAAAGCGCAGGCTCAGGGGTGATCTGATGGCCACCTACAAGTTTATCAGGGGTGACCACCAGCATCTGGGGGAACGTTTGTTCACCAGAGCGCCCCAAGGGATGACGAGGTCGAATGGTCACAAACTACTTCAAGATCGTTTCAGGCTGGACATAAGGAAGAACTTCTTTACTGTCCGAGCCCCCAAGGTCTGGAACAGCCTGCCACCGGAGGTGGTTCAAGCGCCTTCATTGAACACCTTCAAGATGAAACTGGATGCTTATCTTGCTGGGATCCTATGACCCCAGTTGACTTCCTGCCCTTTGGGCGGGGGGCTGGACTCGATCTTCCGAGGTCCCTTCCAGCCCTGATGTCTATGAAATCTATGAAATCATGTTTCCCCAGGCCTTGAGAACACAAAATTGGGACCAAGCCTTTCCCTGCACCCCCCAACAAGTCACACAAACTGCAAACTTCAGTCATTTACAGGCTACTCATGTGTATTTAACTCATGTTTTAGAGAGGAAAGAAAGCAGAAAAGTGACAACACCCCTCAGTCAGAGGTCACCCACGTCCTAGGGCCCCAAAATGTGGTTGCAAGCATTCCCCTGCCCCTCCACTCACCCACCAAAAGCCATACTGGGCTGGGTTCCCCTCCCACCGCCAGTGTCAGAGCCATAGCACTTCACACAGTTGTGAAATGGTTCCAATCAATAACTTTTGGGGACAATTCAACTCTTATGCATGTCCACAGCCCAATTTTATTCAGGACATTTTTAAAACTTTAATGTATTTTAAAGTTTTAATGTATTTTTATAAATATCCCCAGATGTATAAATGAAGCCTCAGGGTAACCCTGATGATACAAGAAGACAGAAAAAGAGGAAGAGAAGATGTCTACATCTTTAAAATACATTCCTCTGCTGACTTGCCAGAGTGCTGCGCTTGTGACAGGATGCACATAGGTTGCACACCCTTGAACACCTGATCTTTTTATTTTTGAAACCTGACTGCATGTCCCTGTGAAATCATTAAGAAACAGATTCTAACAGTTATGATGTTAGAAATCCAGAGCGACTTCTGTGAGGTAATAAATCTATTGAAGTCAGTGGAGTTTAGGTCAAATTCTGGCCCTAAAATAAGATTACAGAGATTCCTACTATATACAATGGACCATTTTGACGATTTTCTTATCTATCAATCTGCAGTGCCATCATTTAACTTGTATCAATGATTCAGCCTTGTTTTTTTAAGTCTTGCACAAACGCTAAAGCACCTTGCAGTATGGCTGTCCCTTACCCCAAAGTGTTTACAGTCTCAATGACAGAACACAGAGGATAGGGTCAGGGAAGGACAGACAGCAGATGCAGCCGGACTATTCAATTAAGGCATAGTCAATTAGTTGGTAAGCTCCAGTGTTGCACTTGATACTGTATAGGCCACAGTATGCTCTTCATGGCAGGCACTATGTAATTTTAAGTAAGATAGCAGCTACCATGGCTATCTTCTTAAAAAAGTTAATCAGACTGTATAGCCCTAGATTAGTAAAACGGCTCATATCCTGTAAGTTCTTCTGCCTTGATTTTCATAGTTTTTCTCTACCTGGCACACAGTCAAATAAGAGCTTTGGGTAGTTTTTTTCCTCCAGCCTCCTTCCTTTCCTATAACAGCACATTTAAAGTTCAAGACCCAAAAACTTGTATATGCCTCCTCCGAGGGAATTTCTGGCCTCAATAGTTTCAATGAGAATATATATAGGAGCACAGTACTTAAACCAGTTCCCATTTGTGCATCAGTAGACGGAACAACTCCTCACCCTCTGACAGCTGTGTTGTTGTCTCTGCAGTTGAAGGAAAGTAAAGAAAGCAGTAAAGCCTTATCTTTATCATCAAAGATATGCAAGAAACAGATCCATTGAGAAAAGCATTACTATTCTACAACAGAATCACACTTGTAGAAATCGAAGAGAAAATAACAAGCTGTATGCAAGCAAGGACAAAAATGATATTCTGCCAACCAGGAGGATTCTTGTGCTTTGCTACAGGAAGGAAACCTCTATAAATAAACGAGATAACACAGCTTTCTCTGAGATGCTACCATTCTGATAGGTCTAAGCTGAGTTCTGAACAGCTCTGAAGTAAATAACTTCCCTGGAAAACTCTACTAGTTCTTGAAATTGATTTTCTCCAGAGTATTTTCCAGAGAAAAAAAAAACCTAAGACATAAACTATCAGAGATTTTCATTCAAGGAAAAGTTAAGCAATTTCTCTCCAAAAAACATTTCATTACCAAATGTTATCTAGTGCACATGCACACACACTACTGTATTTATTATTAATTAGTCAATCAACAGCCAGGGGCACTAGAACTACCAGCTATGTCCCCAGTAATAACCACAAACTTGCTTTCTACCTACAGCTAGTCTTAAAACAGATACAGCAGCAAACTGTGCTCAATACCCTGAACTAATCCACTGTTTTGGACCTTTCTTCATGTGCAAGCCAAGAACAATTCTTTGGAGATGCAAGATGCTATTAATCTCACATTAGCCATTCTTCAGTGCTGACCTACAAAATGTGCTCCCAGCAAGGCTAACAAAGAACAGCACTAACACACTGAGTGGAAAGAATCAGATCCTGAGCTGGTGGATCTCTTTTCTAGCTTGATCACTCAAAACATTCCCAGGGGAATTTTAAATGTACCTCCAGCTGTTGAAACTAAAACTGAGCTGGAAATGGCCTTCCTACCCTGCGACACTTTTGTAGATTTTTAAAAGGTTTGCATTTCTCATTGGCTGTAACCAAAGATCCTCAGAAACCAAGTCTCTTTCCCCCTCAGAACAGCTAACAGCCTGGTATTATGGCACTCACTAGGATATATAAGATTCAGTATTAAGTCCCTCTGTTATTCAGTTATTCTGCATTTTCAACCCTTATCCCTCAGTAGCCATAAATATTCTCTAGAAAATGATACAGTAGGGAAGAGGAAGAGAGGTAGGGAATATGTGGGAAAAATGAGAAGAGGAAGAGAAAGTAGCAAGGTAGGGAACCAGAAGCACTAAGTCAACCCTATGAGCCAACCCTACCACACAGTGCAACGTAAGAGCAGATGCTCAGCAATTTTCTGTCCTCTTGAAGTTGTGAGGGGCTGAGAGGGGTGTACATTTTTAGGCCTCTCTTTTGTTTAGTCTATATTTAAATAAAGTTACATAAGTTATATTAATTGGTATGCAATAATAACATATTACCCATTTTAAAATTCTGTCTGGCGGGTCTCCTTCAGTGTGACGGAATTTCTACGTTCCTCTCTGCTCATATTAAAGGCATTACACTGTACCATCAGCCACCTACTCACCAAGGCTGACAGAATGGATTAGTGCTAAGGACAGAATATGGGAGGAAGTAGAAACTGGGTTTTTCAGCGAGTTGTTCTAGGGCCCAAATCCTACTGAAATCAACCATGTCAATGATTTCAAAACTGCCCCCCCCCGGCGTCCTTTATGCAGGGAAGAATGGGGAACCACCAAAGCAGACCTAAGAATGAATGTTGTCCCTATAAGGCATGATCAAAGCTGATCAAACCAGTTTTAAGAATAGTCCAGTTGCACAAACAGTCAGCGGGCCCCTAAGTTAAATTTGTCAACATGAGGAATGTGAAGTCCTGATGGTGGAGTACATTCTGTGCCATGCTGTCACAGCACATATGTCTTTTGTTCCCTCTTTCTTTTTTAAAAAGGCTGACTTGAAACGTCTTGGTTTGCTCAGCTCGCCATTCCAAATGCTAATTGTTAATGTGACATTAATACCTTGTCACTAGGGAGATGTCTATTTAAAATGCAACCAGGCCAAAGCTTCAATCCATCAGTAGTTATAACCAACCTCCTTTCACTGATAAATAAATGGTAACATACCAAAGAATGGAAATTTAAAAACAGCTGCATAAGTAACGCAGGTAAACTAAAATAGCTATTTTTAGAAATATATTTTTGCCAAGCGACATATTATTCATCCTGGTTTCTACTACTGGGGGCAGAGGCAATGGCAGTGGCAGCAAGAACTGCTCCTTTCCCCTAAAAGAGAAAACTAAGCCAGCCTTACAAGAAAATACATGCATATTGGAGTTCTGGGGTCATACCTGACCATTCTGACTGGCGTAGTCCAGATCTGCCTAGTCAATACCAACGGGCACAGCAATATTTTAACTCACAACTTAATGATGAGCTTAAGCTCTGCAAGACAGCTAAACTTATTTTAGCAAACAGCTGAAGCCAACAAACTGAAGATGGAGCTGAAAAGAAAGCATCAGAAATGGATTCCAAATACAGTCCTCTAACTGCTAAAATCATTGAATGTTCAAGTAAGCGGCAGATAAGGTTTCATGCTCCTTCTTGAGCTACTAAATGCTTCCAAACCACTTCTGGCTTCTCTGAATAAGCCTTTCACGATTTTATCTAACAAAAAAAGAATGTAGGAAAAGAAAATCCTCTTGCTGAAGTATGTTTAAGGCTCAAGAAAAGGCTCCTGCCCTGTTGTGTGACTTCACAAGGTTCCTGATACATTCTCAGTCCAGCTTGTTAATCATCACTCAGTTTGAAATGACTGGATCACAGCTCCCTATATTTGGCCAGACTGCTGCAGCATCCAATCAAGAAGCAGGACAGAGAACTGGATTCCCACATGAACTCCCACTTTTGCCTCCATTATCGTTAGTCTTTAAATCTCTGTTTTTGTCTAGCATATGCTTCAATTACACTCCTAATGTCACCTGATTCACTCTGTGAGATGCAAATGGCCAAACCTAAGTGCTCAGTAATGTAAGAGCACACTGTCTATATTCAGATCATCGGGAATCAGCATGTTTCTGGTGCAGAAAGAGAATCAACTGCTGACTTTGCCATTTCTGCACCTTCCTTATAACAATTCAGAATGCAAGTTACAAAGTAGTAAACAGAATACTAAGGGCTTAGCAGGGGTGGGCAATTATTTCGGGGATAGGGCCGCTTTTGAGTTTGCTAGGATGTGAGTTTAAAGATGAGAACCGCATGCATGCAAACTGAGGCCATGGATTCCAAGAAAGGGAGGTTCATGGAAAGCAGAAAGTTTTCAAAGACAAAAAGGATCTTGGCTGGAAGGATCAATTCTGATGGCCAAGAAACGGAAACACATTGCAAAGGAGTGGGATTAGATCAAAAACCAAAAGATGGATCTTGAACTCTCACTACTTGGAGCCAGCAGAAGGCTGCATTCTGGGCAGGTACATACATGGCTACATACAAACGTATGCCAGGTATGTGTAAGTCACAAAATCCTTCCTGGAAAAAAGCCATGACTGGGGAGAACGATGGTCCTTCCCTGTTTCAGTCCCACTAGCTCAGCAGCTAGGGTCCCCCTGACCCATGGGGTTTAAATCTGCAGCTCTTTGACTTGCCAAGCATGTGGTCTTAAACACCAGGCTACAAGTCAAGAATACTCAAACCTGCTTTTCCATCTTTCCTTTTCAAGCTGGCCTCTGGGTAGTCAAGAGGAGATCTGTGAGGCCAGAAGGAAGCATATAAACTAGAGGGTGTATGGCTCAGTGAACTGCCTTACAAAGGAACAGGCCCCGAGTTCTAGCATAGACGCTTGCTCCTCATGTGATAGAAGCTTCCCCGACTGTTCTGCTTCATCCAGTATCATTAAACACAAGGGAGAATGGCTCAGTTTCAAGAGGTGTGTTAGAGAAGGGCCTGGATAGTGACTGACCTGTAGACTAGTATTTAGAGACTGTATTGGGAAGCCAGAAAGCTACAGGTTCAAACCCCTTCTGGGTAAGGAGAGCCTAAAGCCTGTGTTGTCTCCTTCTGCAATTAATCCTTTAGCCACTAGCCTACTAGGGCTAAAACAGGGAAAGCTCCTTATCTCGCTTCTCTAGGACTTGTATGCTGGTAACCACACACCCACCTGGCCAGGGCATAGCCTACTGAACATGTGCAATCGCTCTTGGGATGCTTATAGTCATAGTGCATGGCACTGGAATTGGAAACTCCATGTAAGTTCCAGAAGTGCCACTTACACAGCTGGAAAAACCACCACTTTGGCACAGAAAGGGCAACAGAATTCAGACCCTTGTGTCTTACATCAGAGCATACAACCTCTGTATCAAAAGTATACACAGGACACAGTGCTCTACCAGGATTGAAATGAATGTTGAGGGCTCAGATTTGAAAACAAAGCCCCCTACCTCAGAAGAATGACGCTAATCACACTCCTCTGCAATTCTAATGGGTGTTGTTAAAACCCTATACCTCTTGATATACACATGCTCTGGGTTCCTCAACAGGGAGATATACCCCACACTTTGGGAAATGCGGTCTTGGGCCATTCCTTTTAGTGCACATGCTAATGCCAATAGGATCTGGAGACTTAGGAGAATAAAAGGAAGTCCATTATTTACTGGAAGAAGTGGGTTTTCTGCTGAAATGTTGGCATACTGGGCTATATTAAGACAGTTGTATGTAATGTTTTTGTTTCATCAAAAATTGATCAAACAATCAATTGTTTCAGAATTTTGCTTCTCAATGGGACGTTTAGTAGAAAAAAAACTGTCATAAGAAGCAGGGAGCTGGCTTATCAACATTGTGCCAGGATCCGGGTTCCTGACACCTTCTCACCAGGAAGCACAAAGGACACCTGATGTAAATAAGAGGGTCTTGCAACTGAAACCCATTTGTATAGGGATGCCATGACTAGGAAAGGATAATGTCATCATAGAAGATGACAGGAGCTGGAAAGGAAATAGACAGAATGGGAGAGGAAGTGAAAGTCCTGGAATCAACAAATAAGTTCAAAGAAGTTACATTTGTGTAAAACATGTATGACCCTAGGAGAGTCCCAGCCCCTACTGACCTTTTGAGAAATGTTAAAAAAAAACAACAACCCTCTTTCAGAGAGCATCCACAAAACAAAAGTCAAGATTCTGAGGAATCTTTCATTCTGAATTATAAGCAGTGCAGTGGGCCAGTTTGGGGGTGCTCTTGGGCACAGTGAGGTGGGTGGTTCAGGCACAACCACCTTCCAGGCTCTGAGTACCTCCTTGGGGGCGCCTCACATCTGAGCGAACCCCGCCCGACTCCCCTTCCTGGACCACACCCGCTAGCCTGGGGGTAACGCTGTCATCATCCAGGCTCTGGCCTGATCCTGGCACTGTGCCCCCTGGGAAACACAGGCCTAGTAGTTCTTGAAGGTACTTGACCCACTCCAAGAACTTGGGGTGCTTCCCTCAGTCTGAAGCACAAATAGTGGTCTCCCTTAGTCAGCCGAACCAAGGGGATCCCCAAGGCATAAGCTAGTCCCTCTCACAATAAGTCTCCCACGCTAGGTACAAAGGAGAACTTCATTGGCTACAGGGAGCAAGTTTGGAATAGGGTACAGGGTACAGCAATAATCAGAGAAATCTCATAGAGCAAACAGGGTGGCTGGGTTGCCTTTGATCACGCATCTGAGTGACTGGAAGCTATATATCTAGTTAGATCTCAGGTAGCTTACTCATGAGTATCATCCAGAGGGAGGTGGCAATTCCCTGATCATGAGTTTCAAGAGAGAGAGCAAGTTTCAGATGGTCCAGTTCTTCTCTCTTTTCATCATGGATGCTGCTCCTCGTCCTGGGCAGTCCTTAAGTTATATAGACCTTATGACCTCATTTACCTGGGCCAATGGAGGCCATCACCTGTTGGCTGCCAGCCAACCAATTTGAAATGCATCACTGGTTGCCGGGTAGACTGGCAAGGTCTCTAGCCCCCTCCCAGTCAGGTTGACATTGCTTAGAACAACAGGGAGTGTAAGCCCCTCACCCAGGTATGTGATGCCAGTAACGCAGGCAGAGGGAGCAGGTTTCCCCCCCTCCCTCAGGAATGTATCCAGCACATGTTACAACTCAGGGTTACCTAAAAAGCCCAGGGGATGTCCGCCCTCTGCAGGGACCATGTTAACCAAACTGTCACATAGCAGAGTTTTTGGGGAGAGACAGAGTTGGCATTCTGCCACAAGCTGAGGTCCTACAGCTTGCTGGAAAGGGAACTCAGTTACAATGCAATAGATTTCATAGACATTAGGGCTGGAAGGGACCTCGGAAGATCGTCGAGTCCAGCCCCCTGCCCAAAGGGCAGGAAGTCAGCCGGGTTCATAGGATCCCAGCAAGATGAGCATCCAGTTTGCTCCTGAAGGTGTTCAATGTGGGCGCTTGAACCACCTCCGGTGGCAGGCTGTTCCAGACCTTGGGGGCTCGGACAGTAAAGAAATTCTTCCTTATGTCCAGCCTGAAACAGTCTTGTAGTAGTTTATGACCATTCGACCTAGTCGTCATCCCTTGGGGCGCTCTGGTGAACAAACGTTCCCCCAGATGCTGGTGGTCACCCCTGATAAACTTATAGGTGGCCATCAGATCACCCCTGAGCCTGCGCTTTTCCAGGCTAAAGAGCCCCAGGGCTCTCAGCCTCTCATCGTAGGGTCTGCTTCCCTGACCTCTGATCATGCGCGTGGCTCTTCTCTGGACTCTCTCAAGCTTCTCCACATCCTTTTTGAATTGTGGAGCCCAAAACTGGACACAGTACTCCAGCTGCGGCCTCACTAAGGCCGAGTACAAGGGGAGAATGACGTCCCGGGATTTGCTTGAGAAGCATCTATGGATGCAAGCCAGCGTTTTGGTCACTTTACTAGCCACCGCATCGCACTGCAGGCTCATGTTCATCTTGTGGTCAATGATGACCCCCAAGTCTCTTTCTTCCATAGTGTTGGCCAACATAGCACTGCCGAGCCTATAAGGATGCTGCAGGTTTTTCTTCCCAAGGTGGAGAACCTTGCATTTATCGGCGTTGAACACCATCAGATTCTCGTCCGCCCACTTGCTGAGCCTGTCCAGGTCAGCCTGGATCACCCGCCTGTCTTCTGGTGTGGATGCTTTTCCCCAAAGTTTGGTGTCATCAGCGAACTTGGCCAGTCCACTTCTGACTCCAGTGTCCACATCATTAATGAAGATGTCCGTTGAGCGATATCCTATGTCCAATGAGCAATATCCTATGCTAAAAAAATGAACCCCCTTCTGTTGCTGAGGCACCAAAACTTACAAAATATTCCTGCAGTTCACTGAGCAATAGTTTTACCCTGTTGCATCACAGTCTCTAGGGCACCAGGGACAGTCAGTTGCCCATATCAACAGCAGTCGAAAGACAGACAGACTAGGCCTAGAAAACCTACGCCAGCATTCTGAAGTCTGCAAGACAATATCCTGTGGTACGTGGATGGGACACGTGTAGATAACATGACTTGGGGCACTTACTTACTGGCACAAAGGGCAGCCAGGTGCTAAGCTGAAAAGTCAATGGAAGAGAGCCATCTCTTTCTATATTTGAAAATCTCCTTCCTAAATGCAGGGTTGACTTTGCATACATTTGAAGTCATTCACCAAGCGTACATAAGAACATAACAATTGCTATTTACTGGGTCAGGCCATAAGTCCATCTTGCCCACTATCCTGTGTCACGTGGTGGCAGAGTGTGGATGCTGAAAGGGAGAATAAACAGTGTATGACCTGGGTTTTTTTCCACTGTTCCTCTCTCTAGAGGTGCACTAATACATCGGTCCGATATCAGATCAGTACAGATATATAGAAAATTGGCCGTATCAGGTATCGGATATAGGCCTGATGGTACCGATAATTTGGCCAATAAACGCCCGTGCTGCCGCTGCCACAGCCGCAGCACTCAGGCAGCAAGGAGCAGAGCTGGCAGCGTGGAGAGCTGCCTCCAGCTGGTAAGCCTCCACCCACATGCCAGGAATAGCTGGGGCTGCGCTGGGTGGCTGGTGGTGATAGCACTGGGAGCAGAGGCGGCGAAATTTGGTATGATGCAGCTCCGAGCCCATCCCCCACTAAGAAGAGCCCTGTGTAGCTCCAGCTGCAGCCTGCCCCATGCAGATCCAGGGGCATACACCCCACCCTGCCATGCCCTCCCAGGGTGCAAGCAGCAGCGAGAGCCCCCCTCTCCCCAAACAAGCCGCGGCTCTTTCCCATGCCCACCCTACCTGGGCAGCGCCTGCCCCCTCCCTCACCACAGGGGGTGTTGATCTGACCCCCCATGCCCCTTCCTTCCCCCCTCCCCTTCCATCACACTGGACTTACCAGCTGGAGGCAGCTGTATCGGAAATCAAATTGGTATCAGTGGATATATCTCCTTAAATATTAGCTATCGGTATCAGCCCCAAAAATCTCTATCAGTGCACCCGTACCTCTCTCACTTGCAGCCTCTAGCAATTAAGGTCTAGGAAGTTCCAATTCAGAGGCTGTATCCCCAATTCCTGTGCTCCATAGCTACTGATGCCCTTTTCCTCTAAGACCCTGTCCAATCCTTTTTTGAATCAGGCTAAACCATCAGTTTCCACAGCATCTGGTGGCAATGAGTTCCACACTTTACACTTTGCTTGAAAAAAGAACTTCCTTTTGTTAGTTTTAAACTATCTACTAGTTTCATTTTGTGACCCCTATTTCTTGTATTGTGAGAGATAGCAAATAAGAAATCCCTATTTACTTGTTCACCATTTAGTACTTTGTAAACCCTTATCATGTCCCCTCTCAAGCATCTCTTTTCTAAACTGAATAGGCCTAAGCTCTTTAGTCTCTCTTCATATAAAAGTCCCTTCACACCATTAATCAGCTTTGTTGCCCTTCTCTGGACTAAGCATAATCATCACACCTGGGCTAAGTACAGATGCACAAAAAGCCCAAGCCTGAATTGATTCAGTCTTTGCAGGTCAGTCTAACCTGCATATATTGAACTGATTTGCAAGTGGACAGACATTCACTTTTGATTCAGGAAATGCAGCCACATGCCCGCAGTGGCTCAGATTAGAAGCTGGGGGGGGCACTAGAGTGAGCCCTCCCTTCCCTTCCTCTGTGCTGAGCTGGGGCGGGGGGTGGCCAGGCCCCCTTCAGGCTGCTGAGTATGATTGTGGAGGCAGTTAAGCTGCCACTCTGGCCTGCACAGTCCCCAGCCTGGGTGTACCTGGAGGGGGAGGGGGAAGCAGCCCTTGCCAGGCTTTTCCCTCCCTGCTCAAGGGACAGGGAGTGTGACCTCCAGCCCCCAGCTAGCAGTCTGAGGCAAAGTGGGGAAGGCAGTGCTTGTGTGGAGTGCATGCATCTGTTGATGATACTGGATGAGCATTTCAAATCTCCTTCTCCTTGCTTCTTCATACTGTCTGCAGTTGTGGACAGGAAGCAAGTGGCACCAAAGCCTCTCAGAAGTGCCTCCGCTTTCTTGTTCTTTGGGGTGCGAACAGCCACTTCCTGAAGCGTTGAAGGCAGTGTGACATGTGAACTTGCTTGTTCCAGACAGATCTGCTGCCACCTTCTTATCCTGCTAGCTAGTGCTTCATATGTGCCTAAATCTCAAACTGACAGGTCCCATTTATTGCAAACCAGGTCATCTTTCACACCTCTCTGTGTCCCCTGCTGACACACCTCTCTCTGTCCCCCGCTGAACACTGACAGATGTGGGGGGTGGGAAGCTACACTCTAACCAGGTTCAGTAATTGATGTATAGAAGCAATCACCAGCATTAATCACTGCATAGTGAAACTTCATTTGATATAAGGGTTTCAGGGTGGAAGATGCCTGCACTCTGATGGCTTTGAAGCAAGCCAGCAGGGAGCTTATCACTCAGAACACAAAGCTTACCAGCCCATCAAGCATTGCTTGTTGGCTACAGAAAAAAAAACAAACAAAAAAACCCAAAAGCATCTCACAGCTGGGGTCTATCCATGCCCATGGGAGAGGGGAGGGAGGGGGATCCGTGCTTGAGCAGCAAGAGGAAGGTAGGGCAGGGGGCAGCCTGGCAGATGCTGCTGTATCCCTGCCAGGCAAACCCCGGCTGCAATTCCCCACCCCTTCTCAGCCATCCAGAGCAGTAATAGTGCTCCAGTTAGGGAGAAGAGGGACGGGGCTAGCCCCGCTCTCTGGGACAGATAGCCCAGCCCAGGGCTGAAAAAGCATGCTGGGGGAACTGTGATTTAACTTAAACCAGGAAGAGGTCTGTGACAGAAGTTCCATAAACCGGTTTGAATTCAATAAGGTAAGTCCGATCCTACGTTCAACCAGGCTTATCTTAAACCATTCAGACATTTTGAAACTGGTTTACATGCACTGAACTTTTGTTCTGTTACAGGTTTAAAACCAGGTTCTGATCACTTAAACCAGTTTGTGTTGCTTCTGTTCCTAGCCTCTAACTATGACTTCGCAGGCATGACCAGGCTTCTTTGATGAAGTGCATAAGATAGGAAGCTGTGACAAATCACAAGAATAAGACCCGCCCCCCCCACCAAATCCCAATCACCATGCAGTTAAAAAAAAAAATTAGAATTTAAGATTTAACACAGGGATTTGAGATCCTTCCAGGGGTTCCATGCAATGTTAGCACTATTAAGTGTGCAATGATTCACAATATAGACCCAGAAATGTCAAATAGGATCCATGGTGCTAAAATATTCTGACCTCTTGTGTTCTGAGTTCTTTGCAACAGATGAATTGCCCCAGTATTTTTCTGTAGTCATAAAATGAGTGAGAATGAAGAGCTTCTATTTTCCAAGTGGGTGGTGGCTAGAGTCTAAAAATCTTATTTATAGAGAGCAGTCATATCACCTCTCACTCTGCCACCCTAGTTGAAAATTATGTCAAGCTCTCCTACTCTTCTTTTCTCATAAGGGGTGTGCCATCCATCTGATCCATCTCCTAGGCCTTCCCTGCACCAGCTTCAGTTGTGGTCCACCTTTCTTGAACATGGGAGAAGCATGCATACGAGTGCAAATGAAGTTGTACCAGTGAGAACGGCATTGGTATATACTGGAAATGCCTCAACTGACATACCGTAGGACTGCATGTGTCCTTTTAGTAGCTGCATCACACTGGAAGTTCATAGTTAGCCTGTGACCAACTAGCACACCCAAATTTTTCTCCTCCTCGTTTCCAACAGATAAGCTCCTACCATTTAGAAATTAATAACAAGAATTTCTGCTAAGTGCATAACCCCATACATTGTACTATTAAATTTCATTCCATTTCTATTTCTCCAGTCCCCAAGGTCATCCAGCTCCTCTTGTACGATGTTCCAATTCCCCTCTGTATTGACAACACTGCGCAACTTCATGTCATCAGCAGATTTCATTAGCACACTTCTCGATCTTGTTCCAAGGTCATTAACAAAAACATTAAAAGGACTGCGTGACTGATCCTGGAGAAACTGCATTAGTAACTTCCCTTCAGCTAGACTAGCAATGCCACCACTTCCTTTTTCACTCATAACACCTAACTCCTTTTCAGTTTTGCACGAACCCCCCTCACCAGTGTCACTTTCTATGGGGGTACTGCATCGCATGCTTCACTAAAGTCCAGACAGAGCAGATTCAACTGTACTTCCTTTGTCTGGAAAAATTCAGTAAGCTTATGAAAAAGATTTCTTGTTAGTCTGGTACAAGCTCCCTGCAGTAGGTATGTACTGCAATTTATCTCATTCATCTTCATGCCTTTAACCAGTCTTTCCTTTAAAATGTTCTAAAGCCTTGCTTGCTATTAAATCTGTTAGTCTCATCTTCGTAGTTGTCCAGACTATTTTTTCCTCCCCGTTTCAGTACAGGTACTACATTTGTTACCCACTCTC
>NW_005842279.1:602624-614259 GCF_000455745.1 Alligator sinensis
CCCCCCCCCGTTTGATGGATTTATTAAAATTCCTAGCAGACTTGTAATTGCAGGTTCCAGCTCCAGAAATGGTGTGTCCCCCCCGATTCTAGCGCATTCAGCTTTCAGACGTGTTCCACTTCAACAGCCACATCCAGACAAGCGCAGATATGCGGAATGTGGTGCCACAGATGGCATCTGCAGCGCCACACACCACACGTGCAGGTGTTCCCTGCACTGCTGCCTTGTGGAGAGATCATGGGGGACAAAAAAAAAAAAAAAAAAAAAAAAAAAAAGGCAGGTGGTGCATGTGGCACCACCCAAACCAGAGCTACACTCCAGCTGCTGACCAGCTACACTCCCTGCTGCAGGAGTGCTGCACCTGCACTCTGAAGCTCCAGGAACCCTAGGTAAGGTTGCTGGAACCAGCACAGATGCTGGCCTCAGCCTCCCCTACCCTGCCCAGGGTAATCTGCTGCACACCAGTGTGCACGTGGCATGGGCGTTCCCCGGGGACAAGTACCAGCAGCACAAAGTACGTGACTGCTACTTGTCCCCAGGGAAGCAAAGGTTCGTGCTCATCTGGATGTGGCCAACTATAGCAATTCCCATTTCCACACTGGCATTCCCCTCGCACCCTGGGGCCCCATGGACAACAGCAATGTCTTTGCTTAAAACCGAGATAAAGTGCTTAACTACTTTTGGACTAGCAGACAATCTTTAAACTCTAGCCCATCCTCATTGCAGACTATCCCCACTTTCTTTCCTTTCTTTTTATTTGTATTGTCTGTACAAATACAAATTTGTACAGATTTTGCAAGGCTCAATTGGCTTGATTTCTACCTGTTCTCACTTTCTCTCTTCACTTCTAGACCTCCAAGACTGTTGCTTCCATTGATCAGTGATTTCATCATTCCTTGTAGACTTTGCTTACTTCTCACCTCCTTTACAATGTGGTTATTCATCCAAATTAGATCTGGAGCCCTTCTCCTCAGGGCTTTCCCCTTTCCACAGGAGACAAGGGCCAGAGAACCTGCACAGACCAGGACAGGAATTTAAGTCCCTGAGTTTCTAGGTCCAGCTGTCTTCAGTAGGCTCCTCAGTTTTCTAGTAGGACAAACTTTAGGATCAAGAACTTTATTTAGAAGACATAAAAAGTATGTTTCCATTTAATTTAAATATTAGCCCATATGGACCTATTCAAAAGCTCAGCCAGCCATCTACCAACACAGTTGTCCATCCTCCAAAACCCCTCTCACACACAGCTTTTCCCATGTGTTCAGCTGACCACCAAATTCAGGCCATCTTAAATTGGAAGAGATAAATTTAAATATCCAGAGTCCTCTCTTACCTGAGGGCTGCAACTTGGATAAACTGACTGACAACAACTGAAGCAATTATAGCATGAGAAGGGAACCCTTGTTCAGGCCACTTCCAGGCTTTATAAAGGATTTGCAAGTTCTAATCAACACCACACACACACACACACACACACACACACACACACACACTGAAACCAACAGACAGGGGGTGCAGATCCTAGAACATGGGGGTTATATGTTCCCACTTAGATACCCCACTCAAAAAACCAAGTAATGGCATTCTGCATCAACTTCAGTTTCTAAATGTGTTTAAGGTACAGTTATCAGGGCTGTCCAATTTCTAAGCAGCTAGAGGCTCCAGTGGGGTAAGCCATGCTCCCAACCCCCAGGAAGCCACCACACACCTTTGTAAACCTACCCCCTCCCACCTCACCCTACACACCCACAATAACACTGCTGCATCACATAACTACACAGTGCCAGTCTCACCCCCAGTTCACCACACTGCCCCATCCGTTAGGGACAGGGAGTATAAACCAGAACAGGGAGGGGAAGCCCAGAGAATTCAGCTGCTGCTGTAATTGGAACAATGGAGAAACAGCAGCAGCAGCCAGGCAAGAACCTGGGGGTGCAACTTAACCCTCCATGGGCAATATGCAGTCCATGGGCCTCCAGCTGGTCAACCCTGGCCTTTATCATTGAAATCATGTACACACATCTAGTCCCTTTGGAGCCATTTAAAAAAATGGGAAAGTTTCAAAGAATCAGCAGCTGTTACAAGGTAGTTGCATCATTCCCCCAGTTGTCCACTTGTAACAAATGCAGCAAATCTGTTCCTACTTTAACACTGCTTCATCTTGGAGTTAAGTGGGAGCAGTGTTGCTACATTTGTATTGTCCCCAGCTTGTCCCCACCTAAGACCTAGAAGGTGACAGCTGCTGCCCTTCTGAAATGGCTTCATATGTTGTGTGCATTATTACCCTAAATTAAAATAAAGGTATGACTACCAATGGCTCAGATCATACATGAATTAGTAAAAGTAATCTGAACAGGCTGTTAATCACAAAATGCCATTAAGGTGATTTATACGGCCGTCATGCAGAACACAGAAAAATGGTGTTCTTTAGATAAGTTTAATTCACATTAATGTCAAAATAAGTTTTGCATACGTACAATACTAACCTGAAATATGTCTCTGAAAAGAAACTAAGCAGATGTTACAATTAATATTAAGTGCCTGACACTCAGATAGCGCTTTGCAAACACTGATTAATTACACCCAAGGGTGGTTTCAATGATGAACTTCTGGGATTGAATTAGTCATGGGGATTAGTGTTGTATTGTTGTTTACTTACCTTTAGGTCATCTTGTACAATAATCTTCTTGTTTGTATGCTAGAACTGCTTCAGTGTAAAAATGACAGGGCTTTACTTCTCAGAATAATGCAAATGCATCTCTTCTGTACCAAAGACTTAATCATCACAATATACTTTAGTGTACAGCTGCCCGCCATGCAATTGCCTCCAACCAAAGAAAAATAGAGTTGCAACTTGCTCTACCAGACTCTCCTTAATGTAGTGAGAGCTTCAAAAACTAAATGTTTGAGCAGGCTCCCAAATTAAGCAGCACAAATCTACCATTCCCCACCCACACCCCCACTCCTTTCTTTACAAGGAAAATAAAATACAAGATCTTAACAGCATAAGGCAAACATTACAAAAGTGACTGCTAAGATAAAATATCACTTCAAAGTAAGAGCTAACTTGGATACACCCATACAGCATTTTCATCACTTCTAATTGTAGGTTAAAGGCAGAACAGCAATTATTTTAAATGCATAAAATGAAATGGCTGGCCAGCATCATTACTAGCACTTAAATTTTTCCATTTTGCACCACAGTTTTTTAACAGTGTAAAGTAAGAGATTGTTTCTGTTTAATATAAAGAATACACATTCAAAACTCATTTTATTTTAACAAAATGTCATACAAAAATTCCATTACAATTAAAGACTTTTTATATGGTCCTCCATTATCCCATAAAAGATTTAAACAAAATACTGCTGCAACATAATCCTAAATTGATCATTGCTGGCTGTAGAGGATGCTCTTTGAAAAAGGCAAGGAGTGTTCTCAATTCTTTACTCTAGCTTGACTGCAGACAATCACAGTTCCATTAAGTTCATTCTGTACTTCCACTGAAGGCAGATCCCATCCTTGCCTGAAGATAGGTCTGGAAGCCACTCCCTTTGAAGAGCCCATAGAAGAAAGGCTGTTAGGTATAAGCACATCTCATTTTAGATGTGGAACCCAATTGCACTGCTCATAAAATGTTTTACTTCAGAGCAGTAGTTTTCAACCTTTCTAGATTCAGGGTACTATCTGCAACTATTCCAAATTTAGAAGCACGGTCTAGAGAAAAGTGGTCAGAGAGAGTCCCTCCTTTTCCCCCAACACAAGGGAGACTTGCTCCCCACTGTCTTTGCCTCAATGAATGAAGCCCATAGGGCACCTCTCACCCACCAGAGAGCGCAGGGACAGGGGTGGCACTTACTATATCCTAATCACTGTGGTGACATTGCCCATCCCAGTTTTCAGACAGGGACCAGCAGCAGTCTCATGGTGACCTCAGGTAGTAGCATAGCTCCCCTTCTTGCTGTAGCCACTTCCTGATGTGGTCCCACAAAGTATTTCCCAAAAACAGAGGCACGGCAGAGCTTGACAGTTGTAGCAGGGCAACACCCTGAATCACTGCTTTAGAGCAGGGGTACTCAACATCAAGCCCGTGCACCAAATGTGGCCCACAGAGCCTGCAGGGATCCCTACAGATTGGAAAATTTGGGAGTGAGGGAGTGGTAGAAGCCAGGAAGGGCCTACCCCCCATGCATCCTAATCAGGGCAGAGCCTCTCCCCTCTCCCCCAGCATCCATACTGGGACCCCTGGCCACTCCCTGCCTATCCCCACTTCACCCCCGGGCAGACAGGTGGTGCAGTCAGGCTGCACCACCCCTGTGGCTGGCTCAGGCCCCTCCGAGCTGGCTTGGAATACTAGATTGAACCCACCAGACACATCCAGGCCACAGATGGACTTGGCACCACCCATCCAGTCTGCAGGGAGAAAGATTGGCACCACTGCCTTAAAACAATAAACTAGCTGCTGCTTTTAGTTCATGGGCATGCAAGCAAACAGCCATTAAATGGTACCAAAGCATTCTACCTGTCTTCAGTCAAGTGATTGTTATTTACATTGAGAAAGTGGTCTGTACACCCTCCCCATGACCTGTATGGCTAGGGACAGATTCAAAAAGCTTGAGCCTGAATTGATTCAATCTTTGCAGGTTAGTCTAACCTGGCTAGGCTGAATCACTTTGTAACTGTAAGCCCAGAAATGCAGACATGTGCCTGCAGTGGCTCAGGCTAGAAGCCAGGGGACACTAGAGCAGCCATCCCTTCCCTTCCACAGGGCTAAGCTGACAGGGGTATGGCCAGGCCCCAGCAGGATTTGGGAGGGGTGGGGGGGTTCCCCACCCTCTTGATAATAGAACAGAGCTAATAAATGCTATCAGCATTTATCACCCCATCAGAAAACAAACAGCTTCTCTCATTAGTTCAAGCTCTTAAACAAAGAAGGAACAGAGGGACATTACCAGTCAGGCTTTGATTAGCTCCAAAAAGCCCTATATTGACACTGCTGTCTGCCACAGCACGGACCGTAGCCAACATGTGGTCTGCTAACTCAGGGGTTTTCAACCTGTTTACGTGTAGTCTATGAGCCTTATTATTGTAAACAACTGTCAACATGTGTTCAAAGGCTGCAAAAGCAACTGAACAGCAGACCTATACAAATGCCAATGCTTCATAAAACTTCGAACACAGGACTACAGTTTTTGTAAAATTCAGCTATTCCTAATTTTCATCTATTCTTTTGATAAAGCCAGAACCTTCAGACATTTGGTTGTTAGGGAAATTGCTTTACTATTGCAAACCTTTCCTTGAAAAATGTTAGATGAACACTTATTGGCCAGAACTCCTGCCACTACAGAAATCTAGCACATGCATGTTCAAGTGGTAGGAAAGGCAAGGTGTTAAAACTGCCAAGTTTTTGACTGGGACAGTGCCACCCTTCATAGCCAAAGACTAGTACAAAGAGTCACAAATTTGAAGCGCGTTCACCCTGCTCTGATTGCGGGAAGGGAAAAAGGTACTTTTGCCCCTAGTTACATTTCTTTGATTGCTTAGTGGGTGAAGGGGAAGGTTTTCCAACACCATCATCAAAATATCTCCAGCAGCAACCTTGATTGCTTTTCACAGCTTTCACATAGCATCAAAACACAAATGACATCTGAAGTTCTGCTACAACATAGGGTGAACAACATAGGGTGAACAGAAGCACAATTTAATATTAAGAAATGGCTCTCATGGCCTTGAGATTATTTCAGTTCTCTTCATTAAGAGTTGGCTTATGAAAGATTGTTTTTAAAATGCTGTAAGTTTGTGAGTTTATTGCCTTACAAGTGCCTGCTACTCTGAGAAGGAGGGCTAGAACCAGAGAGAAACAAAAAGGTTACATAACAAAAAAATAAAATAAAATCTTGAAGAACTTGCTTTTAAAACAACCAGCTCTTGAAGAACTAGTTTGGCTCTTAAAAGTTAAGAACTTTTCAGACAAAAAAACCCCAAACACCTAAAAAACTTGTTTGGACCACACCAAAAAACAAACCAACCAAGAGATAAAGATTAATATTTTGAGAGCATTTTTTTTGCTCCCCTCCTACTGTTGAAGAACATAAGTAGCTTACTTTTTTTTTTTTTTTTTTCAAGCAATGCTTGATATCTTAATCATTGCTGAATTATTGCTAAAATAATGATATCTTAACGCAACAAAGGCTGAGCTTTTGTATACACTGATAAAGCCACCTTCCCAACCTTATCAAGTCTGAGAATACCCATCATATATAAAAATATTCCTTATTCACTTTTTAATACATTACCTTGAAATTTAACCACTCCAAATACTATAGTAAAATGTAATGCCAGTTGGAATACTTAGCAATATATTGATCTTTTAAGGTTAATTTTAAAAGACTTCATAATGTAGCAGCTTCTTTACACATCATCAGTAAGGCAGAGTAGGTATGCCTTATGTAGACTACCTATTGCCATCAGTATGTTAATTTAGAGACAAACCCTGCATTCTCTTACCTCATCTTGGCAGTTGAATTAAATTGGTCAATGAATAAATGCTGCAGCATTGAGGCCTATCATTTCAAATCCACAACTCTAGAAACAGATTAACTATAAAATTTTGGAGTTGGAAAAATAGATCAAAACTAACCAATTTTGGTCAATGCTAATAGATGCCTATTTCATAGAGTTTAAGGCCAGAAGTTACTATTGGATTTATATACAATGGCATGTAGTTGTATTTCACTCTCAAACTCAGTGGACTCAGTATAGATTGACTAACCTAGAATATTCAGTCCTCATGATAATAGAACAAGGAGCAATCATCTCAAGATGCAGCAAGGAGGGTTTAGGTTAAATATTAGGAAAACTCGCTAACAAGGAGGGTGGTAAAGCCCTGGAACAGGTTACCTAGAGAGGTTGCAAAATCTCCATCCTTGGCTGGGTTGATCTAGTGGGGGATGGTCCTGCTTTGAGCAGGGGGTTGGACTAGATGACCTCCTGAGGTCCCTTCCAACCCTCATTTTCTACAATTCTATGATTTATGCAAGATCACTTCCTTATTTGTTTGCTTTTCCCTCGTTGTATATATTCAGGAATGTTAGGCCTTCTGGACAAAGCACTGCACTGACAGCTTTACCACCTCCAATCCTTTTTGGGGCACTGTTTCTTCTCCCCTTATGTAAGGTAAAAATCTTTCTTGGTTACCAGAAGTACTGCAGTGCACTGGACCCACAATGACCATTTAACCAGGTTATACAGATCACCTGAACGGTCACCCGACCTCCTTGATTAATATCCCTTCAATCCTTTTTGTCATCTGCCAAGTGAAATAGTTACCCTCCAGATTTTTCCCCTTGATACTTTTATCAACGAACTGGACAAAGAACTGGCTCCCTAAGGCACCTTGCTAAAAACAGTCCTCTTCACTAGCATCTCCCTATTAAACAACTACATTGTGTGGAAGTCTGTAATTAAACCAGTTCTTAATGCATCAAAATTGCGTCCTGCTAATAATGAAACTGTGGTACTAAGGTAAATGCCTGGAAGAACTCCAAATATACCACAAAACACTGTTATCATTACCAACTAGATTAAAGTGTTGAAAACAGATAAAATGTTTCTTTTTACAACAAGATGCACCTTCCATAAAGTTAAACTGACTGACAAGGATTATAATTTCTCTTGTTTAATTCTTTGTGGAATTAATTTAGGACTCTAAGATCAACATCAGGCTATCTACAGTTCCTAAGTCATACTTAAACTTGTTTGTTTTTTTTCCAGTAGTGGAACTATGTTTAGATGTACCACATGAAGAACAGACACAAACCAAAGCCATTATTTATGCACTGATGTCTTCTCACAATAAAATCTAGAAGCAGACAAATAGAAAGGTTCATCACACAACAGTAAAAGTCAACATTGGAGGTATGAAAACTTTACAACATGGGAAGCAGGTACTCAGTTTGTGCATCATGCCTTGGCCTCTGGAATCCAAGTGTTTCTGCATACTAGCAGGGACATATTTTCCCCCTTCCCCCACCCCAACGTGTAGGTTTCACACCCACTGTGCTCACATGATTTACAAAAATAATCCTTTGGGCTGACCTGGTCCACAAGTTTAGTTAAAATGGAGGCAAATCAGTTTTAGTTTCTTAAAGCTATGCTATCACATCATTTAGTTCTCAGCTAAGAAAGAACAAAAACAAAACAAAAAAAATACAAATGCTGTTTTCAACTGCATATGCAAAAGTATTGTATACAAATCCTGGGAAGTGATAATACCGTTCTACTCTGCCCTGGTTATGCCTCAGCAGAAGTACTGCATAGTTCTGGGCTCCACATTAAGATAGGGAGACACAGGAGAGGATCCAGAGGTGAGCAAAAAAGACAAGAAAGGGGCTGAAATACAGCCATATGAGGAGAGGCAGAGAGAATTAGGTATATTTAGTTTAGAGAAAGAGATTAAGAAGGACATGACAGTTTTCAGATTTTTGAAAGGCTGTCATAAAGAGCTGCTCCACCTTGTAGCAGAAGGCAGTTTCTTCTGAATCATACATAAGATTAAACATATAACAGAGTTAACATTGTGTGGCATCCTGTGGCACCCTTAAAAGGATCTCAAAGCACTGCAGATTGCTGCAGCAATCTGATTGAGCATCACTGATCTAGACTGACAGGAACAGAATAATAATTACACTGGGAAATAAGAAACTCTAGGGGAGGAATAAGAAGATTGGCAGTGCTACCCCACTTTAACTTACTAGAAAGGAGATGAGCCCTAATGACTACGGTGACCATGTGCCCTGGATTTAAGCCAGGACAGTCCTGGATTTAAGAGGTCCAGTCCTGACCAGCTGAAAATTACAGTGGGCATCCCGGAAATGCAGGCTTACTTATAAGCCAACCTATGAACTAGGCAGCAGCAGGGTGATGACTCATAATTGGCAGCCCACTTCTACTGCAAGTGATTTTCGAGTGCTATTCTCCAACTAACTGAGCGAGCAAAAAAAGATGTTGAAATTCTATGACACTAAGAACGCTCTAGCAGCTTCCCCCCCCCCCCCCCCACACACACACACACTGGCATCTCAGTTGTGGAAGGCAACTGGAAAGAAAATAAATGGTCCCAGGAGTTATCCTGAATTGTGTAATCATAATAGGAAGTTTCAGTATGGCAAATAGAAACATCAGGGGATTACAACTCAAGCAATTTGTTAGTGAAAATAACTGGCAACAGATCCTTTGTTCAGGCATCAAAACATCAAGACAATGGACTGGATCTCATCAGAGCTGTTGATTTACGCATCTTTGAAACAGATTCATTTGTATGCCAGTAAGGCGGGGGGGAGGGGGGGGGGGGGTAAAAAAAAAAAAAAAAAGTTAGTCCTTCATGAAGGAGACTCAATTACTAGTCAATGTAAAAGTTAAAAATGGAAAACAAGAAACGACTAGTAAAGACCTTCAGAGTTCATTATAACCAACAAAATGCCCACGAATTTGAGATAGAATCCAAGACAACTACTAAACAAAAACTGCAGACTCTTCACCTCGGACTAGGTACCGCATATCAGACAATGCAGCAAAAATCTTGGCTCCAAGACTGCAGCAAGGGACATAGATCCTGAGGAAAAAACCTTGGGTCATGGAGAAGAT
Organism: Alligator sinensis; assembly: GCF_000455745.1. Classification (NCBI taxonomy): domain Eukaryota; kingdom Metazoa; phylum Chordata; order Crocodylia; family Alligatoridae; genus Alligator; species Alligator sinensis. The sequence goes on from NW_005842279.1 coordinate 612,265, forward strand.
TAGATTATTGGCCTGTGTGATCAACAGCAAAAGCTCAGAAGAAAGCAGATTAAACAGTAGACGAAATATTCCCCTATGATACAATGCTTAGAGTAGTGAAAGCGCTGGCTGGTGCAATGACATACTGATATAAAGAATTGTTTCATTGGCAAAGGCCACTAGAAGGAGGCAGCAAGTAAATGAGATTTTTGAAAGATTTCTCTTCGTTTAAAAACAGATACTCCAAATGATCATCTTCAGCTAGCACCTGAAAGACATCCTAAGAAAAACCACTGTATCTATTGATGGCTGAAAAATTAGTCATCTGTGCTTTGGTAAAGATACTGATCTGACTAAAAGTATTGCAAAAAAAAGATACAAAAATTACTAGAAAGAGCAGCAAAAATAATTTTTTACAAGCTAGGAGGACCACAAAAAAGCTAAATCTAAAAATATCTGAGAAAACACAATCAATAACAACATCAATGCTGTTATAACTTGCTAAGCTATTCGTTTGCAAATCCAAGGAGACGTTAGAAAATACCGAGCACCTCTCAGAAAGCCCAATTCCAAGGGATGCTTAACATCATTTTGATATTTAACACAGGGTTAGACTCACGACTGCTGTTCTAATGCAACTCAGCCACATTTGGAGAAACAAAGGACCTTGCTGCAAGTTTAATTTTGGGCAGCTCCTGAACCTCTTAACCCCTGGATAGTGCACACATCACCACCTTTAAGTGGTTTAAAGCACTCCTTTTGGGGCTCAAAGTTATACCACTTCAGGGCAGGATTACCTCCAATCCATACAACCCACTTCCAGTTCCACTAACATGTGGCCACTCTGTCTCATCCTAAAGCTTGGGGGTTGCCGTCTGCTTCCTCCACAAGCTGCTGGGCTACCCCGCCAGGCCCAAAGCACCAAGGCCCAGAGGCACTAAGGAGGGATGCGGTGGCAGGGTGGATGTGCAGCTGAACCCCCTCAGGCTGAAGTTGCCTGGGTGCTGGAAACAGCCTGAAGGACACGTGTGGCTGGGATACATACCTGGACATGTGTGACAACAAGTCTGGAGCACATGGGCACCGGGAACCAGGCAAGTAGGCAGTGAAAGGGACCTCCCTGATCACCAGCTCTCTAGTGCAGGGGTGGGCAAAATATGGCCCGTGGGCCGCATCTGCTCCACAAGCCAATTTTATCCAGCCCACAGGGCCCCTAAAAAAACGTAGAAAATTAATATTTATCTGCCCTTGATTCCTGTCAAAAAACACAGGAACCACAGGCAGTAGGATCCAGGGGAAGCCCAGCGGGCTCCCACAACAGCAGGGCCCACCTGGCTTCACCCCCCAGGCAGGGGTTCTAGCCTGGGAGCATTTGGCTGCCCCGCGCCAGAACCTCAGGTAAGGGGGGGACCCCAGGCAGGGAAGGAGCGCGGAGGTGGAAAAGCAGACCCTCACCCACCCCATGGCTGGCGCCCTGAGCTGCAGCTGGTTGCCAGCAGCTGCAGTTGGCTCCCACAACAGCAGGGCCCACCTGGCTTCACCCCCCAGGCAGGGGTTCTAGCCTGGGAGCATTTGGCTGCCCCGCGCCAGAACCTCAGGTAAGGGGGGGACCCCAGGCAGGGAAGGAGCGCGGAGGTGGAAAAGCAGACCCTCACCCACCCCATGGCTGGCGCCCTGAGCTGCAGCTGGTTGCCAGCAGCTGCAGTTGGCTGCGAGCATGCAGCCCCACCACTTGCCCTGCCAGGCAGTGTTTGCCACCACCACCTCTGGGCTGCCCAGCACGCGAGCTCCAGGTGGGCAGCAGCAGCCAACACTGCCCAGCACAGCAAGCGGGGAGGCCACAGTTGCCGCTGACAGGCGAGCCCGGAGCCAGCACAGGGCCCAGGCTAGCAGCGGGGCAGGTTACAAGCTGGTGCTGAGCATGGGGAAAAGTGGCCCCTCGCTTACCCCGTGGCCAGTGCCCTGAACTGTAGCCACTTGCAGGCGGGAGGCCGCGCCATGGGGCGGGCGAGGGGG
>NW_005842279.1:614428-618862 GCF_000455745.1 Alligator sinensis
GGGATGGGGAGCCAGCGGGAGCATGGGGCCTGCACCAGTGTCCCAGAGTCACTACCAGCAGGGTGGCAGGAGCGTGGGTTCCCAGATGGCAGGGGCTCTATGGAGCCAGACCAGCTCCCCCCTTCCCCTGCTGGTGCAGCCCAGCCCAGCTCCACAGACCCCTGCCAGCCTGCACCCTGCTTTGGACCCCACCGGTGCCGGCCCTGGGACATTGGTCTCAAGATGGTGACCAGGGGGCGGGGCACTGCACCTGTTGAGGGGCAGGGCTACCCATGCGGCCCTTGAAAGCCTGCCAAAAAAGGGTAAGCGGCCCTCCGCCGGAAATAATTGCCCGCCCCTGCTCTAGTGGCAAGTCACAGCTGTGCAGGCGGGGGACAGTCAGAGAGGGTTTCTAAGCTACAGGTGCGATTGCTTTGAACTCTAAGCTAGCACTAAGCGGATCAACATTTGTTTGGTTCAGCGTACAATGTGTAACAAGGCCCAAAGAGCCATTATCAGGAAGTCTAAGACTGCTGCAATCTCTTGTCTTTAGTATCCTGCCACAAGCTTGAGAATCACAGATAGGGAAGCAGAACATTAAAAAGCTTGCTGCTTTGCAACTGAAATGCTTAAGTCTCCTGTAGTATGTTAGTTATGCACTACATATGATTAACAATTAAGCAAGCATGCATGGTTACCACAACAAGAGCGATATCTGATATTACCTGAATGATCAGAGAAAGAGCTTGAGCTTGTGGGATATGGAGGTTAGATAAGCAGAGGGAAATTGCCAAAGCAAATCTTGCAGGGTGCCAGGAGCTGGGGGGAAGTGGGCGGAAGGGGGAGAAAGAAGGGGAAGGACTGGACTGGGGTGCCCCAGCAAGTATCATTTGATGATATAGTGGAATAGATGGAATGGTGCATGGCACACTTCACAAGGCTGTGCAAACCATGAAATAAGCTGGCCCACTGGTTCCATACTGCGTTTACTGCTTGTCATGACAGACTCTGGTGCGCTGAACTCAGAGGAAAAAAAAAAAAAAAAGGCAGAAATCAACTTATGCTGTCTACTGTGACTAGATGCTGCAGGAGGAAGTGTGCCAAACCAACACTAAAACCCTTCAGATCCAAGGTGTGTTGACTAACTTTGTTAAAACAAGGAATTGCACAAAAGTATAACCCAAGGGCATGGAATGAGGTATCATCACAGTTATTATATAAATGGTTGCTTCATTTGCAACAACAATTAATTGTGATGCCATACAAGTTAAGAGATTAAGCTTTAACAAAACCAACCTGATTTTATAATGCATGTTTTCACATACAACTTCTGTTACTTTTAATAAACCTAGCTCAAATGCATTTCCTTACAAGAACATAGTAACTGGACAGCAAAATACCATTAGCCCATTATGATTATTACTACATACAAGCCATATAATTACCCTTCTAATGCTTACTTTAATGCTGTCACCTTCAGCATAACCTACAATTGAATACAGAGATGGCAGGCAACCTCAAAGAAAAGAATAAAATAAGCAAACATCTGGAATTTAGAGCATATACCAGTGTGCAAGTTTACCCCGATTAATAATGGCCAAAATGCTCACCATCATTTAACATTTTCTGCCTGATTTTCAGAGGTGCAAAACTTTCCAAAGGTAAATAAGGCCTGTAAAATTATGGAACACTTCTCAAAATGTTGCTGCATTTAGTTTTAAAACTTCATCTACACCCACAGAGGAATAAGTGCAAATACATACATTTATTTCTTACTTTCCAAAAAGCAGCACTTACAGTACTCTTTGCTTAAAAAAAAAAAAAAAAAAAAGGTAGAATAGACTTTAACCAAACTACAATCTGAAAGATGCAGACATCCACCTCCATATGAATAGGCAGAAGGCTATATTATAAAGTTAGTTAAAGTAAGTGGTTGTGCACATACATCAGTGTGATTCAGTTGTTGGACAAGTGTGCTGGAAGCACAATAAACAAAACAGTGGGATAGAGGAAACAAGCCATGTAAAAATAGTTTTCAATGCTGTCAGTATTATCTCCTACAAGTATTGCCTAAATTTACAATTACTCTGTTATTTTTGTCTGTGCTGCTCCAGGGTTCGAATTATGGGGGAGCTCCCTCATAAGAGACAAGAGCCCCCATGTAAGATTTGCAAATCATAACCAGGGGGGAAGGGGGAGGGGTCTTCAATTTTATTAGGACATCATGACAGGCAGCCCAAATTTTTGTGCAGACCCCATTCCCAAAGTGCAATTCAAACCCCATGCGGCTCTGAAAAAAAAAAAATGCACATGAACAATTTTCACTGTAAACAAGCAAAATGCAGCAAATCTTGCTTGAAACCACACATGGAAAAACTGCTGGTGCTTTAAAATCATCATCATGCAGCCCTGTGGTAAACATCACTGCCTTTCCAGGCTGCACATTCTGAGACCATGGGACCTGCCACATGACCAACCTTTCACTGCAGAACTGTGCAACAGCTTCCAAGCTATTTTTCTTTGAAATAATGATCTTCATTGTTTACAAAGAACAAAAAACATGAACAAATTCTAGCCCGTGTATTATCACCCTGCATTTAGAGGTGCAAACTGGTTCATTCTATCTGAACAGGATGTTGGCCCTCAAACCTAACGCTGACATCTTAAGAGTGATTAATTATTTCACACATATAATTAGTTTAAGAGTGATCCTACTAACACACTTTTCCTACAGTTTCAAAGTCACGCATCTTTCCAGAATCAAGAAACCTCACACAGGCTGCTAAAACTTCCAGTTTTCTCTAACATCTTACCACCTCAACCCCTAAAATGAACCAAAATTCTTAAAGTAAACATGTATACTATAAGTGTTACAGTTCATAGCATATTTAAGGGCAGGGTCAAAATGAATACAGACATTTATGAGGATGGATATACTGGCTGCATTACTTTATAGTCATTAAAAAAAAACAAAAACAATAACTTCAAGATGCTACAACTTCTAATCTGCCTCCAAGTACCCCAGATTAGGAAACTTGCAAGAAAAGTTTATTCTTGATAGCAAAAAACAGTACTCTTGATGGCACGCGTGCACACACACACAACCTTGGCAGTCAATCCCTAGATGCCAAATACTCCTGACACCTGTGCCTTCCATGCTGACTTGTCCACAGAACCAAAAATTGACATCATATTTGTTATATTTATGTAAGTATACATGGTAACCACCTGCAAATCCCTAAGAAGCTGCATCTTCCAAAATCCTGTGAAGTGAATGGAAAAGTCTACCTGATCTTTGAATGGGCCATTAGATTTTCTCCACTGTATTTCTTTATTTTATTAAAAGTTGTTACCAAGTCCTCAAAATATGAAAGAAAGATAAATAAAGACAGGGAGGTACCTGTTCTCTGCAGGGAGATATAGTCTTCAAATATAATTAAATTATCCTTGCCAGAGTGAAATACCTTGTAGCTGCAGTATGCTCACTAAACACATTTCTAAAAAGACGTCTGAATGCTATATGAAGTCAACAACTTAGTCTTCATTAATCCTTAAGGATCACTTCAATATACTGTCTTTGGCAGGACTCCTGCTTCTGTATATAGCTAAAAAACCTGGATGAACTAGTTTACTTTTGTCTGAAGTCTTGCACATAATATAATAGCATGGTTTTAAAAAAATATTACTAAATTGGAAGATCTGCGAAAGCACATAAACTGTGTACTCATTCAGAAGGAAAGCACGATCATCTGAATGCCTCTCCATTCCCAAAAGCTTTTCTTAATGCACCAGTCTTGACAGCATCCCAAGATGACCTTTAGGTCATAAAAGGTATCAGCAATTATTGCATAATAACCAATAAGTAGCATAGTCTTAAGTCTCTCTCTCTCTCATCAGCTGTATTCAAAACCACCATTTTATAAATAACCCTGCCAAATCTGCATCAGTAATGCAAATTGGTAGACAGATTTAAGTATTTTAAAGGCAACTAATTCAGTTCTTTCCTGCTAACTGGCCAATAAAACAAGAAGCCCCGTCAACAGGCTTCCAAAGACACCGTTTGAAAAGATGTCATTCTCGTCCACCCCTCCAGCACGCCTGCAGCTGCTGAAACTGCCAGAAATATTTTTGTAATTGGGACTTTGGAGGGAGGGGGAAGGAAAGCCAGCCAAAGACAAAACCTGCATGCTTTACACAGTTCGCTTCAGAGTCCTGCCTGTCATGGCCAGCCTGGTTTCCCCCACCCCTTCCCCTTCCCTTTTTTATTTTTGTTTTCACCCCACTTCACACACAGGAAGTCACCCTCAAAACGCACCATCCTAACAGCACAGCCTGACATACGCCCCCGGCATTAATAAATAAAATCCATCCCTTCCCGGGGCCAGGCAGGCATGCTAAAGAGTCAAGGCAGAGCTGGCACCAAACACCACCACCACCACCACCACACACACACAC
>NW_005842279.1:619298-622388 GCF_000455745.1 Alligator sinensis
GCGGCTCGGCCGCTGACAGCCCCTGTGCAGCCTGGCCAATCAGGGGCGGCCGGGAGGCCACGTGATCCCCCCAGCTGTGCTGCGGCTTCAAGCCAAAAGGAAGGGGAAGGGGGCGTGGTTCCGCGTGCCCGTACCAAAGATGGCGGCTGAGCACCTCCTTCTGCCACCACCTTGAGTACGGGCAAGCCAAAGAAGTGTGGGTGGTCGTCCCCTCCGCGCTTTTCCTCCCTGGTTGCCATCTTAAGGACGGGCAAGGGAGTACGACCCCTGAGAGGGAAGCCATCTTGAGTGAGTGCGAAGCAAAAGCTAAGTAAGGCATGTTCCCTAAGCTAGTGTTTCTTAACCAGTGGGTCGCCACCCAAAAGTGTGTCGCAAGAATGTATGAAAGGGTTGCAAACAAACTTTAAAAATGGGTTCTCCTTTAAAGGAGAAAAATGTGTCTTTTCCCTTGCAGGCTGACAGAGCTCAAGCCCACAAGGGGCTGCTTGGGGTTCCCTTTGACCCACAAATCCCCCCCTCCCCTGCCCCACATACTGGGAGTGGGGGGCAGTGGGTCAGGAGTGAGGGGCACTGGCCATTGGTATTTACAAATGGGTCCTTGTACAATAAAGGTTGAAGATCACTGGCGTAAGGCAACTGGGTGGATGGTCCCTGCCAAAGGGAGGTCAGTGTTGCCAGGTGTACAATAATTATTGTATATGTACAATAATGTCAACCTTTGTAGGATGTACAATCAATAATATGTTCAAAATGTACAAGGAATAAAGGTTGTAGCCATGTTGGTCTAAAAACAAAAGCAGTCAGTGTGGTAGAGGCCATAGGCAACTGGTAGGGGGCATACGGGGGTGCACGTGCCCTCCCCATCGGGGCCAGTGTACCCCCGATGGCCGACACTGACACCATTGGCAGGGCCGGTGCACCACCTGACAGGGCCACCACCACCACCGTCGGCAGCTTCTGTGGGTGCTCGCCAGCCATGTCCTGCTGCCAATGCCATCAGTGGCTTCTGCGGGTGCCCCCCCAGATTCAGGAGGCACCAGTCACCCAGGGTAGAGGCAATATCTTTTATTAAACCAACTAGATAATTGTGAGAGAAAAAAGTCTTTATTTGCAATTTTTTAGGCTCACGCACCCTTGCTCAGGCAAAGGAGAATGCAGAGATTGCAACATTTCCCCCAGGTAGAAATGAAACTTCCTGTTGCACAGGAGAGCTGGAGGGTGGTATAAGTTCATAAAATGAACTTCCCCCACTTTTATGCCCTTTGTCTTCCTAATTTCCAGTTATTTCCTTTTTCACAGACAGCCTCTTTTGTACCTTAAATTTTCACCACTATAGAGTCCCCCTTACTCACCTTTGACTTTCCTTCCCCCTGCTTTTTTCACCCCTCCCTTCCCTGCTTTACCTTTTGTTTTCCTAATTTCTACCTATTTACATTCTCACTGACATCCTGTCATACTTTCAGGTTCTCTCATTTCTTGGAGTCTCAGAACAGCAGAGACTCCCTATGCCTGAAGAAGGGTGACTGTGCTCGAAAGCTTGCTAAAATGTTTTTCCCAACTACTCAGTTGGTTTAATAAAAGATATCACATCTACTCAAAGAACCTTGCCTGCCCATGTCCTTAGACCAACACGGCTACAACCAAAAACCCAGTAAAATTAACTTATCCCCCCAGGAAAACTTATATCACCCTCCAGCTCTCCTGTGCAATATGAAGTTGCATTTCTATCTGGGAGAAATTTTGCAATCTTTGCATTCTCCTTTACTTGAGGAAGGGTGCATGAGCCCAAAAGCTTGCAAATAAATATATATTTTTTTAACTATCTAGTTCAGGGGTAGGCAACCCCCAGCACATGTGCCAGAGGGTGGCACCTGAAGACATTTTGCTTGGTGCATGCACCTTGGGGCAGACAGCGGGGAAGTGGTTGAGGCTTCACTGCCACAACAAGGATCGAGCTCCTGGCAGCTCTCCCACCACCCAACCCTGGCACGCCAACATCTTACAAGTCAAAGTTGTGGGTGTTTTTGGCACTCTGCTCAAAAACCTTGCTGACCACGGATCTAGTTGGTCTCATAAAAGATACCACCTCTACCACAATGACTGCAAAACGTGCAACAATTTTTAAGGTTGCTAATTGATGCACTATATGCAAAACGTAAGTCACTCTTCGGGTGTCTTAACTGACTTTTGGGTTTGCTGTTAGCACTTTCTTATGAATGCTTGCCTCAAAATAAAGAAATGCTTCAACTTTGATGACACAGTTCTCACTCACTGGCAACTTACAGTGAGCAATATAAAGTAAATAATAAGAAGATCTTATGAATGCTTGCCTCAAAATAAAGAAATGCTTCAACTTTGATGACACAGTTCTCACTCACTGGCAACTTACAGTGAGCAATATAAAGTAAATAATAAGAAGACTTATTTGCATATTCATTGTCACAACCCAAAGGGTGTGATTTTTGTTTTTGTGTGCTTCGGCACTGCTAAATTGTCCCCGCTAAATTATTGCTTCCTTGCACGGTGGAGTTTTCTGCTGCAAAAGAGAACCCCGGTGCAAGGGAAATTTCCCTGCCAATTTGAAGCTTTCTTTGCAGGGTGCATTTCTTTGTTGCAGCACAGAAATGCTCGTTGCAAAGAGTTCCCGCCATTTGTATGCTAATTCGAGTCCCATTATTGGCCAGTTCTAAATTATTCACACGTGGCGGCTAGTGATTGGCTTGCTAGCCGTATAAAAGGCTTGAGTGGTTTCCGCCCAAGTTGGAGGACTCCACGAACAAGGGAGGAGGAGACTTCACGCTGTGTGAAGATCTCTAAGCGCTGCGGATCCTTACGGACCCAGTGCATTTAAAGCAGGCAACAGAGGTCTGATCACCCTCTAGCCTCTCCCCGTCGCCGAGCGCAATCCAGACGTATCCCTTCCCGCGCGCAAGAGAACCGGACCCACGGAGCCTAGCAAACTTCGTGTGAGTGAGTGAACAGAAGAACCCACGGAGCCTAGCAAACTTCGTGTGAGCCCTTACGACCGGCGTCAGAGCTCTTCTACCCGGGTTCGAGCCCTGCAGGTTTATTTTCCCGTCGCCGAAACCC
>NW_005842279.1:624507-633108 GCF_000455745.1 Alligator sinensis
AGGAGGAGGCTTCACGCTGTGTGAAGATCTCTAAGCGCTGCGGATCCTTATGGACCCAGTGCATTTAAAGCAGGCAACAGAGGTCTGATCAACCTCTAGCCTCTCCCCGTCGCCGAGCGCAATCCAGACGTATCCCTTCCCGCGCGCAAGAGAACCGGACCCACGGAGCCTAGCAAACTTCGTGTGAGCCCTTACGACCGGCGTCAGAGCTCTTCTACCCGGGTTCGAGCCCTGCAGGTTTATTTTCCCGTCGCCGAAACCCTTTGCGACGTACCCTCATATTTTTCATCTTCCTGTCGCCAGAACCCTTTGCGACATACCCTCGTGCCCTGCAGATTCGAGTTTTGTTTTGTTGTCTGTCTGTAACCGCAACTTAAGCAAGCTTTCCAGCCTGCACCACTGCCATCTCGGTGTAAGTAAACAATCTTTTAAACTACCGCTAAGCGTTTGTGCCTAATTCCAGCTCGACGGCCTTCCCTCTCCGACCCAGCGTGCCCGGGCTGCTGGCCACAGCCCGCGTGCAGCGCGGAAAAGGGCTTGGGTCGCTCCCAGCCCGCACATTTATTAGTATAGTTTTTCAGAGTACTATAATTTTTCAGCAAATACAAAATATTTGAGCTTCCAATACTATCATTTCTTATTTAAGACCTGGGAACACTGGGAGGTCTCCAAGCTGTGCCTGAGCTGCTTCGCTAGGCTCGTGAGCAACACATTACCAAGAGCAGGCCTTCCCACTATCATGCCTCTTCTGAAAAGATGACAGGTCATTATTCCTGAAAGCAGGAATATCCCACCTACAGCAGGATTGCATGGCCGTAGGCACTCAGTATCTCAGAGGTGGGGGCTCCCCCGCCCCCCAAAAATCCAAGCAATAAACCACACCCTCTTCACTGACAACCTTTTAAGTGTGCTATCTGGCATCTTCCTTTTTGACACCACAAATGAGCTTTTGGTTCAGGGTAAGCCTGGCCAGTTTCACTCAAAAAATGTAAATGTAAAGAGTGAATTGGCAAATGGGAATTATCTGACACTATATGAAAGAGAAAGAAAATAAAAAATCTCCCTGTAGCCTTCAGTGCAGCCTTCACTGCTCAACAATTCTAACAAAGAGAATATTCCACATGAGCAGAAGTAGTATTTCTTCTAGGCCCCTGCACAGCCATTGAGTTTCACCTTCCACCTTGTGTTGCTACAGGTTGTCTTTCCCATCAAACTTTGCCTTGATAGATTTACAACTTTGCACCTTGGTTGGTTGACATAGCTATCTGAAATATCACTGTATTTCACTGGGCCATGTACAGAGATATTTGTCACTTGATTGTGTTTCCAGCAGTTCCCAGAAGAGTTTCACATTATTACATGAAGATTCTTTTAAGTTAATTGCTTTTGGTATGCTTGGGGGGAACACATATTTTGAAAGGTTTGCTGGCAAAATAAATTTTGTGATTTACAGTTACACTGGACACTACAGTCAGAACAAAAAGATTGGAGAGTTTAAAGAAACATGCTTTCTAATGCAAATTTGAAATAAATAATATTCTGAAACCAATCTATCTGTTAAATAAATATCTGTGTGCTTATTGCCATTTACTAAACAGAATTGTCTAAAATTAAAGCTTATCTGACCATCATATTTGAGAAGAAACTCCTAAGCAACAACTACAGGGGTCAGTCCTTACACCCTTTCAGATCTTCGTGCCATTTGGATTTCTAGATTTATGTCATCATTGAGTTCGTCCCTACAAGGTTGCATGTACTGTAGTCCTCTGACAGTACACCAGAAATGACACTGGTACTGCCATGCCCTTAATTTAAGAGAAAAGGCAAGAAGAAATTTGTGCGCAGGAAAGTAAACCGCCACTGGTGATCAAACAGAACTCATGCGATCCAGTCTTTCATCCATCCTTTTCCATCTGGCAGCTTTTTTTCATAGTTGTAACAGAGCATTTTGATATGGAGATAAATGCAATATAAATTTAGCATTAGACTTATTTCCAGGGATAATCAGAAAGAAGGTGGGTTAAGAAAGAGGAAGCCATTATTTCAACATAAGTCTTCAGTTCAAAAGTACATACGATACAGACAAGACATACAAAGTATTGGACAATACAAGGAATTATGCTTTGTCATTTCCTTTAAAACATCTGTTAATATTAACTACTTTTAAAAATAACTCCCGATCAGACTTTAAATGCAAGATATCAGCAGAACATATCCGGAATTATTGTATGAGTATAAAGGCCACTTGCAAAAATTACTGTGATTTTGCTAAGTGGCATTCTAGACGTTCATAACAGGCATCAGGCTGCTCATGACTTTCTGTTACTCTTAGGGATACAGAGTATGTCCTAAGGCCCATGGATTGAAGACAATATGAGAGGTAGTCAGGTCTGGATCAGGTGTGCTCTAACTCATGGGTGCAGTTTTCCAGTTTTGCAACACCGGTGCTTCATGTGGCACAGGCAGTCTCTGTGTGTGACACATGACAGATTGGGAAGGGGTCAGGCAAGACAGCAGAGCATAGGACAGGGAGCAGAAAGTGCAGCAGGAGATCAGGCAGGGAGCAAAGGAGGAGCTTGGGCAGGGAGCACAGATTAGGGAGCAGAAAGCAAAGCAGCAGATTGGGCAGAGGAAGAGGGTTGGCGTGGCACTTGGGGAGGGCATTGGGCTAATTTGTGGCAAGCCTGCACAAAAGGTGGGCACCTACTGCTCTAATTCACTCAGAGTGCTAGGAGGATTGAATGAGGAAGGAACTTGAGGGCTTTAATGTGCATTATCTTATTTTAATGTACTTGAGGGCTTTAATGCGCATTATCTTATTTTAATGTGCATTAAAGCATCACTTAAAAACCTGTGCTTTTTACTTAATGCAGATTAAAATAGGCTAATGTACATTAATCATAATTTAAAAACCGTGCTCTTTAGTCCATGCACATTAAGCCAGGCTCACGTGCATTTTCCTAGTACCTCAATGGGCTCCTATACACATGCACGGAGCCTGCTCCAATACACTGTAAATCCAGTATGTTGGAGCAGACTCAGTTAATCGAGTCTGCTGGAGCCCAGAAATTGCCAGGCTCCGGCAGCCTTCCGCCACATGTGTATCATCATGGCCACCTGTCCCTGCAGTGAAAAAACGGCAGTAGGGCGCTTTGAAATAAAACACATTTGATGAGCTTTAGTTCAAAGCACCCCTCTGCCATTTTTTCAGTGCAGGGACGCACGGCAATGCTGATACACATGACACATGGGTGCTTTTAGTTAGCGCAGTTTACTAATTAAAGCTCCTGGTGCTCTGCCATATCTGGAGCAGGTGGAAAAATGCCCCATGTTCCTAGTATCTCACAATGAAGGTAGTAGATTTAATGCGCATTAAAGCGCCTTAATGCACGTGTAGATGCACCCTAGCAAGTGTCCGGGAGGGGCTCAGGGAGGACAGGAGGATGCAGCCCTAGGGGGTCTATTCTGAGGAGAGAAGGGGAAGGGCAGGGCAGAGAAGGGGGCAGGACACATGGAAGGAGGGGCTGGAGGAAGCCCAAGTGCAGATGAAGAGGGGAGAGCGAAGGGAGGGTGAGCCCCCAGAGAGCCCGCCGGGGCAGGCTGCGAAGGGCTCGGAGCACGCAGAGGAGCTCAAAGGGGCAGGGGCAGCGCGACAGGACTGATACCAGCCCCGCTCAGCACACTGAACAGAAGAGGGGGCGGGGCAGCAGGGCGAGACACGCCCACTTTGGGCTCGGGGGCGGAGCCGCTCCTCGGGAAAGGCTGGGGAGCGGGGCGGCCTCCGTTCGAGCGTGGAGAAATTTGCCCCTCGCCGGTGCCTGTAGGGAAGGGGGCGTGGCCTGGGCTCTTCCACGCCTCTCATTGGCGGAACGGACCGGCGGCCGCGGGAAAGCCGCGCAGTCCCCAGCGCACTCCGGCATGTTTTGCGAGCGGGCGGTAGAGCTGGTCCGGGAGCTGCGGCGCGCCACCGACGGCAGCCTGCCGCGGGGCCCCCGCCCCCCCCCCCCCCGCCCCGCCCCGCCTGTGTCGCGGGGACGTCGGCCTGCGAGCGGGAGCGGGCGGAACGGCCCTGCTGCCCCCGTAGGCGGCTCCGGCCTAGGTGGCTTCCTCGTGGTCTGTGTTGTCAGGGTTGGCAGTAGTGTGTAGAGCTTAGATGATGGCTGTATGGGGGGAAGGGGGGTGGATGGGGCTGACGCTGCCTCAGGCAGGGGGTTGGATGAGATGCCCTCTGGAGGTACCTTCCAGCCCTACTTCTGGGCAATTCTTTGACTCCTTCCCCAGACCTCCCATGCCAATGTCAGGGTTTCACTTCTTGTCGCTTCTCTTTTTTTACATAAAAAGAGGCAGATTGCAGCAACCTAGCATCTTTTAGAGCAGAGTCATAGAGAAGTAGGGCTGGAAGGGACATCTGGAGGTCATCTAGTCCAGCCCCCTGCCTGAAGCAGGATCAGCAAAGTCCAAACCATCCCGCTTAAACCATAATCTAAACTCTATGTAAGACTGTTGTCAGACCTGGCCCAACATAGATGTGCCACAGGTAGAACAGGGGAGCCACAGTGGCCAACATCCTGCCTCTATGAAATGTTGTCGGTGTATGAGGTCCTGGGTAGGACCACACCGCTTGCTGCAGAGGAAGGCAAAAGCCCCATAGCCCATACCACTCTGATCCTGGGGTAAAAATCCTTCCTGACCCCAAATATGGTGATCAGGCTGTTTAATTTGGCAGCTACAAGTGCATGTGGCCTGTGAGTAGTTAAATTTTATCTTGTGAGGGCTTCTCAGCGCTGCTGCTGCTAGAGATGCTGCATTGTTGTGGCTGTCCCTCCTTCCTCCACAGGCGCACTCCTTTGTCTACTGCCAAATTCTGGGTCTTCAGTCACTGTTGGCTGGATGGTGTAAACCGTCCAGCATAACAGTACAGGAAGGATGGTGCCCAAACATCTGCTTTGCCTGTTTTCTTATCAGCCTTTCAAGATTTTAATTGTTTCAGATAATACTGACTTGGGTTATGTCACTTTAAGTCACTCCAGAGTTGGAGGAGATCAGAACCCTTCTGGAACTGAAGTCTCTTGTTTATTTTTTTTAAGCATTTTATTTGAGTTTTCAGGTTAACCTGTCTGTGAAAGAGCACAGTGGATATAATCTATATGATCAAAGCTGCTTGTTATGTCAAAACATCTGCTGAAACCCTGCTTTTTGTCTTGTAGGAGGATGGAATCCGACAAGTTCTCGAGGAGATGAAAGCTTTATATGAACAGAACCAGGCTGATGTGTAAGTGCAGTTGCCTGGGTAGACGGCTGTCTACCCAGAGAAAAAAGGTGACGCATTTAACTTAGAAATGCTAAAGAAGAGCATCTTTCTTTTGTCATATGCATTAAAGGAGACCTACAGAGGTTATTTGAGTTTGTTCTTCCTTTGTGATTTTTAGATGTTTGGTTTTTTTTTTAAAGGTTCTTAAAATACAACATGCAAAAACAAAACAATATGCAAGGGGCAGGAACGATCATTCTTTACTGTCATGATGGAGCCTTCTGATGGCAACTCTGGAGTTGTAAATTAGAAACCCCTTGTTTAATTGAAGGGACCAGGAATCTAATCTTAAACAATTGGTTTAACGGGTTAACCAGGCAGTTTTGTTCAAAATAACACTTTAAAAATAGCTTGGCATGGTGTGGATTAAAATATCTCCCACTCAGTCCTGTGTATCAGTGGGAAAGCCACTTGTCTGGTCACCTGTAGAGGAGTTGCTCAGTTGTGCAAGTCCATGTAGGCATGGAAAGGAGCCTCCCCCAATACAGGAAAGAAGTAGCACCGTTCACAGAAAGATGCAGTTTTACTTGTATTTAAAATATCTCTTAAATTCAGCCAAGCCTGTGTGTCAGGTTGAAAAGCAGAGTGGTCTGTTAATTATTTGGCAGTTCTTTTTTTGTGAATGTTTTCAAAGAGATAAAAATCTCCCAATGCAGGTAAAACTAGTTTTGAGAACATACAAAACTGCAAACTGGTTGACAGGGTCAAGAGAAGCTGAGTGCTCATATTTACACACAGGTTCAAAAGTATGAGGGGGAAAAAAGAATGTGGACCAAAAGAAAAATTGCAGCAGTCTAATAAGGATGAGGACTTGCCATTTATTACCTGCTCCATATTAACTGTCTCTTGCCTCAGGGTAGGTGGAAGCAAAACTGGTACCTTAGCTCTGTTTTGGCGGGGGGGTCTAAGCTGCCCCATTTTCTCTTTCACTTGCTGCAGTGTAAGAAATGGATAGACAGTTACCACAGAACAGCTGATGTGAGTCCCTGCTCCCCCCTCCCATTTAACTTGCGGTCTTGTTTTCCTCTCCATACTTGCAGAGAGATTCTGAATTCAAACTGCATCTGCATCTTGCTTAAATATAGCTTGGAAGAGGTGAAGGGTCTAGAGAAGGAATATCTTTTTGACTAAATATGTTATCAATATAACATGACATCCTTTTTTGCCTTTAACCAGAAACGAAGCAAAATCGGGACGAGGCAACTTGATCTCGACAATCAAGTTTCGTCATTGTTCTCTCTTGCGTAATCGTCGATGCGTTATTGCCTATCTGTAAGTTTCCTAGTGGCAGGCATCGTGCACAGTAACCACCTCTGACCAGAGTATAGTCTGTATATGGAATCTCTAAGCAGCAGCAAACTGAAGAGGTGTCACTAGCATTTTTTGTTTATAGTGTCTTGGAAGTTTTTGAGGCTTGATGTTCAGAGGTATTTGAGCACCCGTGACTCCAGCTCACATCACTGGCCCCCATGCGTGTTTAAAATGGAGCATCAAGAATCAGAGGCCACTCTAAAATATTAACCTCCATATTTTTTTCACAGTTCTTAAATAACGCCCCCTCCTGAATATATTTATCTAGATGAGTATCTGAGCACGCTATCAATGAGGGTTAAAATGAGTAGAGGGATGTCTCTGCTTTCCCTTCCTCTGCCAAGGCTTTGTTTTTGTTCAAGTGTATGATTTTAGTGAGGCTGTGGAAGGAGCAACTAAGTTCTGCATTTCATTGTGAAGACCCAAAGCTAGTGTCAGTCAGAAGTGCAGTCCCCATTCTTTGTAAGGTTAGTGTTGCCTTGTCATGAAGGGAGTGCCTCTCATGTCTTGTGAACTCTTCCAGGTATGACCGGCTGCTTCGGATCCGAGCGCTTCGGTGGGAATATGGCAGCGTCTTGCCAAATGCCCTCCGATTCCACATGTCAGCAGAAGAAGTAAGCTGGCTTGGTTGTAAACTTTGACTTATGGCTAACAGACTCAAAACAGAATGGAGGTGTTCTTGGGAGGATTTGGGAGGTTGTGGAAATTATTTATTTTCTCTGCAAAATCTAAATGCTTTAAATGGCAGTCTGTGAATACATGTGCTCTCTGCTGCTCTTCAGGGCTCAACATCCAGCTGTTGAGTGCTTAGTAACTTACAGGTAGTGCTCAGCACCACTCAAGGTCCTCCAATTTCATAAAACCTGTCCTACTGTTACCAGTAGCCACAGGTAGCATGTCTCTGCATAGTAATCTTGGTTGCCTTTAACAGCAGGTGATTGTCCAACAGAGCCGTTAATGCTGTTACCATTGAATAGCCTGGGATGAATCTGAATTATATTGACTCTAGCAGGTTGGCTTTGCTTAGTTGAGTTTATACTTGCTCCTGACTTCCCCAGCCTCTTGCTGAGGAAACAAAGGGTGGACATTGAGCAGTGATAATAGATGACATCCAATTCAGCAGGGGCAGGCAGCTTTGTTCTTGTTTGTGCTATTGTATGTTTGAAGAGGGAGGAGACTCTTACTGAATGAGGCACTTTCTCTTTTGCCTTGACATATAGTCCGAAGACTTAATTTGAAACTATTTGACTAACCAGAATGGCAGGGGTTTCCTATTTGCAGGTTCTGTGCAGAGCCTGCATTGGATATCCAGTATTTTCAATGGTGTAAGTGTGCTGAATTTAGGGATTCAACATGGAATCTGGGTGGTAGATACAGGGTGCATCTGCACGTGTAAATAATCCGTGAGCAGTTTACTCTAGAGTAAACTGTCCCAGGCACGCATCTACATGTGCAGGGATGCTGGAGCAGATTTGTTGGTCCTAGCGGCAGACTGCTCGCTGCAGCCCTTCACTGGGCCCCTGCAGCAGCCAAAGGCAGCTGTAGGCTCCCCCTGGCTTCTAGCCCAGGGGCCAAGAGACCATTGTCTCCTGGCAGGGGCTGGGATATTGCTCTCTGCCTCTAAGACAGGGGTGTCCAACCTTTTTGAACGTGGGGCCGGATCACGAACTTTTTATCACCCAGTGGGCCGGCAAGCCATATTCAAAGACCTCACAGGAAGTGGTATCACATCAGGAAGTGATGTCACGTGACCTTTGACACCAGTGAAGTTGCAGGAAGTGACAATGAAATGGGTCTAAATAACCAGTTCAAAACTCTCCCTCTGTAGCATCCACCTCTGCCACTGTTTGGGACAGGATACTGAGCTAGATGGACCGTGGGGCTGACCAAGCATGGCACTTTTTATGCTCTTATGTTCTGAAGCTCTTATGTTCTTTGGCTAAGCTTCCAAACTATGGCTGAGATTTGCAAAAAGGGGT
>NW_005842279.1:633737-642202 GCF_000455745.1 Alligator sinensis
CACCTTTTTCTATTAGGCTCCGCCGCCTCTTCTGCTGGCCAGTGCCGATCCGGCCGGGCTCCTCTTGGCCCCAGCAGCACGTGGAAATCTGGCTTCAGCCGCATGCTGCTCCGGATGCACCAGCCAGCAGAGGTGGCAGTGGAACTGTGTGCTGCTCGGGACTGACCAGCGCAGGTAGGGGGAAAGTGCAGCTGAGCCCCTGCTGCTCCGGCTGGGCTCATCCTCTCCCGAGTAGCACTGGCTACTCCTCTTCCCACACGCACCACGTCTGCAATGTCAAGCTGATGCAGTGCATGTGGGAACCTTGTCCCTTCCCCAGCCCTTCAGCAGCCATTAGGAAGCTGCTGAGGGGCCGGGGGAGGGACAAGGGGAGGGAACGAAAGTAAACTGTTTACTTTCGTTTCCCATTGCAGCACCGCGGGCCACAGAAAACAGCTTGGCAGGCCGCAGGGCAGCCCGTGGGCCATATGTTGGACAAGCCTGCTCTAAGGTGTCTGCTTTCGGGTGGGCTCTGCTACCAGAGCCCAGGTGGAGACAATGCTCCCCTGCCCCAGCAGCAGGGAGCTCCCAGCTCTCATTCTGCAATTGTGGGGCCTGAGCTGGGAGTTCCTTCTTTCCCCAGTGCTGGCTCTGCGGTTGTGGGGCTGGCCTAGGAGAGAAGGATCTCCCACCTGTGCCCTGAGAGAAGGATTGTCCCCACCTGGGCCCTGGTGACAGCCTACCACAGCAGCAGGCAGCTCCTGGGGGCAGGGAGCAATCTCCTGCCCCTTGCTGGCCAGCTGACCAGGAGCACATTTGCTCTTGGTTGGGTGTCTACACATGCACTACTGTGCAGTAAGTAATCTCAAGTAAATTTGCTACTTGCATTTGCAGGTAGCAAATTTACTTTCATTTAGACCCAATTACTGTGCAGTAGGTGTCTGCACACGTAGATGCTGATGCTTACTGCACACCTGCAATTGCTTCTAATCTTGAGTAAAGCATCTTGTATAGACGTGCCCACAGGCTACAACACAGGAAAGTGTTATTTGCATTTGTTAAATGGTTATAAGACCTCAATCCCTGCCTCTTTCTCTGAATCCTGCCTGTTGTAACCTCATGCAGACACTGAGCATTTAGAAATTAAAAGCTGGTTTCTGTATCCTGCATCTAGTGTGGCTTTCATTTGTCACTGTATTTGATGAAAATCTTTATAGATAATTACTCTGCAAATTTTTGTCAAGGCATCTAATTGCTCTTCAAGTGTGAATACACTGAATTCCCTGAGGGAACAGGCAGATATAATTGTTACTTTTCAGAGTAGAGGAAATGGAGGTAGGGAGCATGAACACATGTCCCATTGTATTTGGTTTGCCCATGTGAGTCTTTGCCAGTATTGCAGTAACACAAGCTATACAGTTTCGAATGCTGTCTTCCTGCACATTGCCTGCAATCATGGCTTTTGAAAGCAAGTGTTTGGTTCCATCGGATGTTCTTGTATCTACAGATGGAGTGGTTCAATCGATATAAAAAGTCTCTGGCTACCTACATGAGGTCTTTGGGAGGCGAAGAAGGTCTGGACCTTACACAGGACATGAAACCTCCCAAAAGCTTGTACATTGAAGTAAGTATGAGTTTGGGATCATTCATTACTTTTTTGTGAAAACATGTATTGTTGAGACAGGATGACTGACTGAACCACAAAAATAATTTGTACCAGGCAACATCCACCCACAACTTGGCAGCTGAGGCAGTGTTTCAGCATACATAGTAGAGCACCAAGTTCTGCCCCTTCTACTAATAAATACTACATCTGTGTGCCCAGCAACCTCTTCCTCATCACCCCCAGCTCTGAGGACTTGGACTGCCCCTTCTGTAGGACATTCTGACATTTCTCCAGGAAGCAGGAAAAGTTTCTGATTCAGCAGTTAGAATTAATGGTTCTTATAAAATGAAATGCACAGGAGATTGGTTGGGACCAATTCAACTTTGGATTTCAGCTTCTCTTTATACATTTAATAGTGGCATTTAACTATTTAAATGAATGCATACATTTGAAATTGGTGTTCTATTTGATTTATTTAAATATAGAACATCATGCAAATGGATGTTGTTTCAAGGCCAGTTATTGAAATGCTCTGTTCTGTGGAGATTAGAATGATATAAATTTTAGTTGAAATTTCTACAGATTTGTGTCAAATCACTGTTTTCTGGTGGGGGAAGGAGGAAATACTGTTAGAAGACTTTTGACTAGCCTCGCTGGAATCCCTTCCCTTTGCTTTTTCCACCTTGACAGGAGACTCCAGATGCTTGGTTTCCTTCAATAAATGTTACGTAAGTAGATGCATAGAGAATTGGCATCAGCAGAAGAGGCAGAACAAGGGAGCTGACCTACAATTAAGCTGAAGCTGCTTGGTTTTGTATCATCTCCCTGTGCTAGGTTGGGATGAATGCCTCTGTATCTAACACTGTCCTGGTGACCTGTGCTGAGGAGCTAGGAATTTAACAGTTTCATCCCTGGATTCCTTGTGCTATGAGACTTCTCTCCTTCCTCCTTTTTAGGTTCGATGCTTGAAAGATTATGGAGAATTTGAGATTGAAGATGGCACAACAATTCTGCTGAAGAAGAACAGCCAGGTATCCAGTAACAAGGGAGCAGGCCTATCATGGAGCCAGAACCAAAGCTTAGAGACATAGCAGCTAGCTAGGGCAATCACGCATCTGCCCACGGAGGGTGGGGTTCTTTCAGTACACCTGCCCTTGATGCTCTCCCTTTAATTCTTTTCCCGTGGCTAGACCTATTTACTTCACCACAGCACAGAAGTACATGCAATGGGTAGTGATTTTTTTTTTTCTGGCAGAGTTGAGACATTAGTGGCTATAGTTTGAGCTGCCACGTGGTACAGTGCTATGGGTCTGGTTAAAACATAACAGGGGCAAGGGGTCAGCTTCCTCACAAGCCCTAGTGCCTCTCCTCTGTGCTCCAGTAATGTTGTGAGAGAAGATGGTTAAAGTTAAAACGCATGGTTTCTACCTTGAACTGCAAACAAGCTTCTTTCTTTCTTTCTCTTTCAGCACTTTTTACCACGATGGAAGTGTGAACAGCTGATCAGACAAGGCATCCTGGAGCATGTTTTGTCCTAGCTGGACCCACCACCCATCTCCAAGAAGGAGTCGGACATGTTTTAACGTGATTTTTAACAGTGACAGCCATGTGTCTGCATTCTGCTTTGAAACTCACTCCAAAGCGCACCCCTCACCTGTTATTAGGAGATGCGCAGTATCTCTTTACTGAATATCCAAGCAGAAGTATTTTTCAGCATTTTAAACAGATGCCAACTGGTAGCCTAGCAAACTTCAAGTCCAGGTGGTATCAGGAGCTTCTTCTGCCTGATTCCTCTGACTACTGTGTGATTTTTACAAGTGCATCTTACGTTTTATCAAGTTCTGTGCAGTGGGGGAAGTATGAAACTGGCTGACGTGCCCAGTGGGGTCAGATGCACAGTGAAGCATCTGAAAGCACTGAGAACAATTTCTCCCACATCTTCCAGAGTTGTCATGGAGTATGTACCAATTTTATACTGAGACTTACCTTTAAACCGCCTTTTACAATAGAACAGAGAGGATGTTTCTTGTAGACAGATTTGTTATGTTGTATCCATTACAAATATACTTTCTACTACATCTATTTGCCTCCAGGGTCTTTTGTGAGGAAGTCTCACCTGAGACTGTTGCAGGCATGCCACTGCAATCTGAATGGGAATGAACTCTTGGATACAAAGAGCTGGGACAGGTTCTTGGCCCAGGCCAAGACATCCTCAGAATCTGACTAGAACACCCGCTTCCTGCTCTCTTCCTATACAAAATGGTTGCCCAGCTCCAGTATTTGGGATCCACAACCTTAGAATGAGCCCTTTGGGCTCTTTCATACTGGGTCATCTCTGTGAGCTCTGTGGCCCACAACCACCACAGCAGTCCCAAGGCCAGGGACTAGATTTCCTGGCTGCCATGGAGGCCTACAGGGTTCTATCCCTTACTTTTAAGAGTGGTTCTGAGCTGTCGCATTGTGTTGCACGGAGAGAGAGCCTGGCTTCAGCCATTCTAGTTCTATTTACAGCTGTGCTGTCAGATCATTGCCAGCTGCAAAGCAATTCCAGCAACTGCAATTAGCTATGCTGTTAGGCTGGAGAAGTATGCCCAGGCATTAATGAGGTACAAGAAAAATGTTCTGAGGCCAAGGGGCAACACACTGATGAAACAATGCATCCGAGGATCTGCCTTTGCGCAGAGCCACTGCAGTCCTCTCACATTATCAGTTGTTGAAGATGTACTACCTGGGATATTTACTCCATTTCTGATGTCAGAAATGGGTCTGGCCTATTGAGCAAAATCAATCTTCACACGCATCTCTTATGGCGGTTACTGTTGGATACAAAGGCCAGTGGGCACAAACCTGGCCCCAGAAGAGTATATTTATGCGAGTATATTTAGGTCCACCTTGTAGTGATAAAAGTTATAATCCAGAAATACTCTCTAAATTAGACAAGCAAGAAAGTGGGGAGTTGAGAGGTAGTTCTTTAGTTATGGAGGAGGTAGAGATGAAAACAACAGGTGTGTCCATTCTCCCACAACTAAGGTGTTGTTTAATTCTTTCATTCATGTACAACTGTCTTTATTGAAAATTTTCATCACTATACGTCTGATCTCCATTGACTGGAGGCCATCGGACAATAGGGAGTTTCATGGCTATTGTAAGCCTGAGCTCATCCCCTGTTGGGGCACTGGTCTGCCATGCAGTGGAGGGAAGCACTGTTCCTACAGGAAGGTATGAGGCCGTGGAGTTACCTCCTCCTGCCTCTCTGGCTTTGTCCCCATGATTCTTTATTCCCAGCAATCCATGGATTGTAAACAGAGGTGGGAATAGGAGTTGCTGGGGTTGTGAGACCAGAGCGGACCCAAGAACAGGCTAACCATGTATGAGATCCCTGGAAGCACGCCTCAGGTGAAAGGCATGACGTGAATTCCATTCAACAAAGGATTTCACCTGTGTGAAGCCCAATAACTTGGGTTTGTCTGAAGGATCTCTTCCAGAAAAGCATCCCACCCTGATCTGAAGATAAGAAACAAAGAACCCACTTTGTCCAGGGGCAGCTTCTTTCGAAGCTTAGTCAACCTTGCCAAGGAAATCTTATTTCCAACCTGAATTTCTCTGCCTTCACTTTCCCTTGCTGCTTCTTGCAATGCCCTTTTCTACTGGATTGAAGAGCCCCTTAATGCCAGATGTCTTCTTGAAGGCTACTCTGTACTGTGACATGGTTCCTCCCTGTCCGCTCCATGATTGAGGTTCTTAAGTCTTATACTGGAAGCTGTTGTTATCTTTCCCGTGCTTGTTTTCCATATACTCTGTCTCATTTGCTGCCTTTTTAACTTAATTCCTTGAATTTTAATTCCTCCTTTCCCATCTAGTTGTTTTTACCAGCTCCTTTTTCTCTTTTGCTGCCTTTCCCTCCCAGGATCTCAGCGCTCTGTTCTTCCCACCTACAATCTGCTTCCCCATTGTTAATCAGCTCTCTGTGCTCTGCCCAGCAGCAAGTTTCTTCTGGATTAATGGGTGGTTTATGCTCACACCCTGAGCCATGGGCACCAGGTGTACACCCCTGCACAGCCATCTGGGTGAATTGCCAGGTGTAGTGTGAAGTAGGAAGACAGATCTGGAGCAATACTGAGGTGATGAAGAGCTGAGAAACCAAACTGAAGAGTGCCAGGCATACTTTGCCCTCTAAACAGAAGGGCAGGGTGCAAGAAACAACATGCCCTTGCCCCTGCATGCCAGCCCCAGCAGTGCCTTGTAGCAGAGGAAGCAAATGGGGCCTGGAGTGATGTCTGAGGCAGTGGGCCTCTCCTAGCCACAGGTGAGGAAGGAAGATAGGAGCAGGGCAGAATTCGGCAGCAGTAAGGAGCTGGACATGACCCCTACCTTTGATGCCATGGGGCTTTATGGGGACGTGCTGCACAGTATCTATGCTTACAGTGCAAATCTGGGTGAGGCAAGCCATGGCCCGTCCCCTACCCCAGAGAAGCCAGTTCCTTGCCCACTCGAGGGTGGTTGGATTGGGTCATGTGCTTTGGGAGAGAGGGCTGAAATCTTTTCCTGTCTTTGGGTGGCTGGATGTCAGCTGGGGCCTCTCTCTGGTTGTGGGGCAGTTCCCCTGTGTCTTGGAAAGATGGCTGGGTTGGGGTATCTTTCCTCTGCTCTAGAAACAGTTTCACACAGCCCTGGGCAGCAGATGTGGCTGCATTTCTACTGGGCCTTGCATAGCAGCAGGGATGGATGTCACTCTGGTTGGATGTGATTCCTTTGCAGCAGGCAGCTCTGGAGAGAGAAGTCCCAGGGATGTGTTGCTGGCCTTGCGGAAAGCATGAATTCTGTCAGCAACCTGACTGGGTCCCTTCCATCAGCAAAGCCATTTTTTTGGGATGTGGCAATTGCACTAGTTCCCGGGTTTTCTTTTTGAGGATCTCTAATTAAAAACAATAGGAATGGAAAACATTGTCTTCTGGGCCCTGTGTGCACATTGTTAATAGGACATACGCTCAGTTCTTTGTTTTACTGGTGCCTCTTAAGTTCCTACTCAAAGCAGTCTTCTGCAAGGCTGTTTCTGAACCACAGCCTTTGCATGAAAGTGGAAATCTTCCCATTCTTCACTCATGTAGGCAGTCACAACCCTCAGCCGCCTTTCCATGTGTGCATCACTGCTCCTTGCTCTTCCTTTAGATATGAAGGACTCTGACTTCTTGGGTGCAGAGACCCCTCTCTGCGCCACAGTTTGCAGAACTGCAGCCTCTGAACTTCTGGGCAGGGTCTCCATCCTTTCAACATTGCAAAGTACCAAACCAAGGCATCCCAGGCAGCCCTGGGGCCCTGTATTCCTGAAACACCAAGAGGTTATCATTCACAAGATGGTGCGAGTGCTTATAAATTGTATCAAGAAGGTTTAAATGTATTGTTCTGCTTTTTGTCTTTATTGGTAAACTTAAAAACTAATCTTTTTTTTTTTTTTCTTGGCAGTGATGAACTAACTCTGGAATGAATCAAGCAGCATTTTGTGGCCCTGGAGAGAAATGGAAGTGGCACGCTGTGTGATCTATACAACACGCTCTCCATTGTGCAAGCTGCTATTTTCTGTAACACCAAGAGGAAGGTATGGTGAAAACAGTTGGGGGCATCATGCTTGCTTGTACGTTGGTGGCTGTATTGTTTCCCTGTGCATTCAGGGGAGACGGATTGTTAGCCATGGGAATCGCAGCAAGTCCTCCAGGCTCAAAGAACAACCACTGCACAAAGCAATTAGCTTTTAATAAGAGAGGCATCATGGGGCTGAAGCCAGAGGGAATTCCACTCCAGCCTGAGGGATCCAGTTTCTTGTTGCTCTTGCCCGGATTCTCCCTAGTTCTGCTCTCCATCCCCTCTCACACCTGCTGACTCTTGGTGACCCTCTGTCATTGGTTACTGGTTCAGGGCACAGGCAAAATGAATTTGCACTGAAGAGGAAATGCCTTTGGTGGGTCTATACCAAGGAGGGGAGGGGAAGGGAGAATCTGGCTCCATTGAGCATCACCACCTGGTATACATTTGTGCAGGGTCCCTCTCCCAGAAGCACAGCGCTGGCCCTCCCCATGCCTGACTTGACAACCTTGTGTTGAAGATGCCTGTTGTGGTACTCACCTGCAGCACGGCACCTTGAAGGGGGTCTGCTCTGTACCACAAGGACTTATGGTCCTCGTCTACTAGTGAGCTTTGCAGATGTTCACATGAGAACTTACAGTCCCTGTGGCAGCATTAATTGAAGCTGGCACTGGGTCACTGCTTTCATGTTCCCCAGACTGCTTGCTGCCTCCTTCCCGAAACTATAATTTTCAGGAGCAGCCAGTGAAATGTCTTGTAGCCCCTCCAACACGTGTTTGTCTCTGAGATGCTTTGACAGAATTTTGTCAAGTGTGTCCAGCAAATCTGTATGGTGGGAACGGTAGAATGATATTTGTACACAGCTAATGCAAAATGCCCTGGCTCTGTGCACAGGTGGACTGACTAACAGAGAAGATGAGAGAAGCCAATTTCACAGTCTCATCAGTGCCGTGGGGACATGCCACAGGAGATGAGAATTTGGGAGTTCAGATCCAGTGCCAGACAAATGGATTGGACTCTGCCAGGCAAGGATTTCTCCTGGGCCCCACAGGAGGGTTTTGGACAAAGTTGTGTTTTCACTTTCTATATCTGAAAGCCCCTTCCCCTTTTCACCCTTATTTATGAGGCTTCTAGAAGCTGTGAGATGTACATTGAAAGTCTTAAGAATTCTGAGATCCATGACTTGCCTCTAACTTTTTGTAATGGACTTTGTGAATAACATTGCCATCTACAACCTGTGCAATACTGAGCAGTACTACTCCACTCGCACAGTGTGCTGTGCACCCAGATATGGCTCTCA
>NW_005842279.1:642233-644510 GCF_000455745.1 Alligator sinensis
AACTTGGTATATAGGTGGTACACACCAGGTTTCAGAAAGAGCCAGTGGACACGTGTAGAATGGCTGTTCCTCAACCAAAATCCTGGTGGAAAAAGCTGTATTGGTCTCGGTGAAGATGCAGATATGGCAGTATACATGTGCCCCATTATTGCTGTGCTGTTGTATGCTGTGCTTTCATCATATGCTCAACCTAAATTCTCCCTCTTGTTTTCAGTTGCTGGTATTGTTTAAAGATTTGCTGAAGATAATAGGCTTCGAGAGCTCCTTTTTTACCCTGTTTGTTACTTCTCAGGCAGATCCAAACAAACCTAAGAGAAAAGGAAAACCTTTTAACATGACTGCCTCCGATTGCCCACACCCTGTTTGAGGCCCTAACAACATAACCACTTCACATTTTTCTGCCTTCACTTGAGTACCTAAAACATTTGTGTTTTGACTGATCAGATGTACTGGGCACCTCCAGCTCTATTTAATAGGCTCTGTGTGCTCAACACTGTTGAAAAATTGGACTCCACATTCTTCAGGTGCCTAATTATTAAAACAAAAAACTCTGGTCACTAATCGCTAAAAGTGTGATTAATTTTTTATCACATCTGGCTCAAAGCACAGTTTCTTGCTTAATATACTTGGGGAAAAGAGTTAAATTTCAAGTCTGGAAAGTCCTGAACTTCCAGCTGTAGGTGTGCAGTTTGAATGGGAGTTCAAGTCTGTATGCTCACTTTCAACAGGTTAAACTAGCATTCTTGCTGTTGTACATATTACAGCAACAAAGATGGATACATTTTCAGTAAAAATAATCTAACCAAAGAACTTCAAGGGATGATAAGGATGTAAAATTTAGCTCTCCAACACCTACCAGTTCTAGCTGTGGGTTCCTACAAAAGCTGAACTTGGACCCGACTCAATTTGATACCATGCTGAAGGGTCTTCCGTTCTTTTGCTATGTTTGTGTGCCCTTTTCATCTCTAGTTGAGAACGCATTAAGTCTCTTGGGTGGTGTTCACCTTCAGCAAGAGTGGAGGAGAAATAGTGTTTTTCTGTCTTTTGAATGGTTCTGAGATTTCAGAAGTCTTTCCCATTCCACATCAGGGTAGACCTGAGCCGTCTCGCGTTATTTTTTTACTGATGAAATAAAGACTCAAATGCACTAGGCCACAGCATACCCGACAGCCTGTAGATGAGCTGATCTTGCATCATCCTTGCTCTGTCTAGTTTTAACCTGGATGTGCACCACAGGATGGATTGGCTCCCCCTCCTTCCTGTCAGCACAATGTTTGTCACAGTATGACAAAACCAAAGCCAAGTTGGATGTTGTGGCTTGGCCTGTTGCTGGGATGTATAGTCAGCATGCATAAGGCCAGTGCAGCATCCAGTACTAGCCACTAGGTGCCTCTCAGGCTACAAATGATTTCTGAAGGGGAATGTTGTTCCAGTCAGAGACTACCTGGATCTAATGGTACAGCTGGTACAGTTGAGGCTTTCATGATGGGAGCATGGACCTAGGTTTAATCTCTTTGCTATCAGTGCTTGTGGGGCTTTTGTTTAATGCAAAACACTGCAGGGGCAGTGAGCTGAAGCATAAATCACAACTCCATTGTCTAGGGTGCAAGTTGCTAAGCCTTAGGGAGCACTAGCTAGAAGAAAAGCAGAGAGCAGCTGGAGTGCCAACAGGCTGGGAACTTTCACCATGATGAGTGCTGGGCCAGGGAAGGCTCAGAGGTGCAGGGAAAAGAGGAATGAGCCCCTGAAAGGAGGAGAAGGTGATATCAGGATCTCGACAAGGTGCCTAGGGGAGGCATGTGACTGAGCTGGCTTGTCCTGCCTGTAGAAGAGGACTCTGTGGCATGGAAGGGCAGCTTCCTGCAGCAGTGAGACCTCTGCAGTAAATGTCTTCTTCACTCACAATCCCTACCATGCTTTGCAGCTGGGTGGGTGGATGAGACTACCCTTCCCATCAGGCTTGGCAGGCTGTGGACACAAGGGGTGCAGGAGCAGCCTGGAAGGGCCTGTTGGCCATGGACAGCAGGGTAGCCAGACCTGGGAAGGGAGGAAGTCTCTGGGTAAGGGCAGTCAGTGGGTAAAGAGGGCAAGGAGACCCTGGCAGGAGGAAGCCACAGTACCTGTAGCCTCTCCCAGGCCAGAGCTGGGACAAGGAGGTCTCTGTTCAGGCTTGTTGGGAAATGAGGAACCCAGTCAGATTCTCCTACAGACAGAGCAGCACAAAAGTGCCCAGCACCTTCACTGAGCCTGTGGAGCACAGAATCCTGTTGATTCCTG
>NW_005842279.1:644635-658456 GCF_000455745.1 Alligator sinensis
CCTGCTGACCTTGTGCTTGCATCAGGCTGCTTGTGGACACTGATCTCCTCTTTTCTCTAGGTCTTCCTTGAGCTGCAAGTCACTGTAGGAGGTGGCTCCATAGAGAAGTTATCATTAAAGGACATCGGGTGGTAGATTCACAGCATGTCAGGTACTCCATAGTAACTTTCTATGTGTACACTCTAGCCCTGTGTTAAGTACGAGATGGCTCACCCCCATGGACACTAGGGTGGGCTCTTGGCATGTACTATAGGATAAAGGGCAACATCCTCATTTACTTAACACACCCAAATGGCATTTACCCAACTTTGCAATGGCTACTTTTTGGCACTTGCACAGATTCTGATCTTATTCTACCTGCAGTATGGACATGGAAAATCCACAGGACTGCTTAGCGTGTGAGGTAGTCTGCTCCCTGGCTAGTCAGGTGCATGGCTCTGTGTGCATGGACCTGAGCACAGGTCCTGAAATTCTGGCCTGGCACAGATGGAGAGGCTGAAGAACACTTCTTGTGATTCGGACTAGGGGCCCAGTTGTTAAGATGCTTGCCCAGGAAGCAGGAGACTCCAGTTCTAGGTCCTGCCCTACCCTTACCCAGAGAGGACTGGAATTTCTCTCCAACTTCTCAGCACATTGCTCCAGTTACCACAACAAAGGTCAGGCATTATCCAGTCCCATCTCCAGCAATCCTTTTGAAGCTGAGCCTCTGCACTTGGTATTTAATAGGCATTGGTGACAGAGGCTGGAAAGCAGCAGGTAGCTTTCTGCCCCAGTGGGAGCAAGGGTCCAAGCTAGAGCACAGGGCCCCTACCTTCCCCCACAACAGCACCCATTTAATCTTCTAGCTCAGTCTGGTCTTTCTGGGTGCATGTCTCCCTCGCTTGATTGCCCAGGAACCAGAATAAAAACATAATGGCTCCTGTGAAATAAAGTGCCTGAAAGCGTCTTCGGGGTCAATTAATCTTCAGATTTAAACCTCTCTCTCCTGTTGGAGCTCTTCCACTTCATCTATTCACTAAGCCCAAGATAGATGACAGTGATTTGGGAGATACAGTGCTCAACTTGAATGTGAGTAACTTGCATTTTCTACATTAGGATACAGAGGACCAAATCTCTGCCCCAACTGAGCACTTGAACCTGGGTCTTATCAACCACCGTGAGCACCATAGCAAGGTGTAAAACTGGCTGACATGCCCAGTAGCGTCAAGTGCACAGTGAACTATCTGAAAGCACAGAGAACAATTTCTCCTGCATCTTTCCAGAGTGATCCCAGGTTGTCATTGAGTATATAACACTTATACTGAGACTTTAACTTTAAATTGCCTTTTAAAATAAGAATGAGAGGATAATTCTTGTAAAAGCAAATTTCAAGTTATGTGGCATTCATTAAAAATAGTTGCTTCCAGGGTATTTTGTGAAGAAGTCTCATCTGGGACAGTTGCAGGCATATCACGCTGATCTGAATGGGAATGAACTTTTTGGATACAAAGTGCTGGGACAAGTTCCTGGACTGGGCCAACACCTCAGAGTCCAACTAGAACACTCACTTTCCATTTCATTCTCTGTACAGAACAGTTGCCCAGTTCTGGTGTCTGGATTCTACCAACCTAGAATGAGCCCTCCAGGCTCATCTTTGCTGGGCCATCTGCCCTGCTGAGCTCTCCTGCTCACCACCCCTTCCCGCAGCTGTTGTGTGACTAAGCTTTCTGGCTGCCATTGAGGCTCAGAGAGAGAAGCCTAAGCCTGGGCCTGATTCATTGTCCTATGCTATGAGCTACATAAAGCTGAAATGAGCATACTGGGCCTCATTTTCATACTCTAGTTGCTTATCAAGGGTTACCAGGGTCTTTATGGGGAAGAAAAGAGCTAGACTGCAAGCACAGGGGCCACTCGTGGAAGAACTATCCCTACTCATCTCTTTACAAGAACAAACAAACAAACAAACACCACTTGAGATTCCTCCATTTCCCATCTCTGTCCTGCTCACCACCCCCCACAACTACACTATATGCAGTTGGTCCAGGATCTCACTAGTGTCACAACCCAAAGTTGTGGTTTTTTGTTTTTGTGTGCTTCAGCACCGCTAAATTATGTCCCTGCCAAATTGCAGCTCTTTTGCACGGTAGAGTTTTCTGCTGCCATAGGAGAACCCGCGTGCAGAACAGTATTTCCCGCCAGTTTGTAGCCTTCTTTGCATGGATTATTGGCGGATCCTTAATATAGGCACACGTGGCGGCTAGCGATTGGCTTGCTAGCCGTATAAAGAGCTTGGGAGGTTTCCGCCCAAGTTGGAAAGAGAGAGAGAGAGAGAGAGAGAGCGAGCAATTGGAGTTCAGGAGAAAGAGCGTGAAGATTTCTAAGCGCTGCTAATCCCTTCAAACCCAGCTTTTTCTTCTCCTTAAGAGGGCAATAGAGGGCCGACTTACCAAACCCACAGAGTCTTAACAACTCAGGGGGACCTATTTACCGAACCCACGGAGCATCAACCACTCCGGGGGCCAAACGGCCTCTAGCCTCTCCCTGTCACCGAGCACGATCCTAGACGTATCCCTTTCCTTTGAAACTACCGAGCCGAACCCACGGAGCTTCAACAACTCCGGGGTCAATTGTCGGAGTCCTCTAGTGAGGACTTAAGTGGAGCTGAGCCTGGGAAACTGTCCAGCCTACACCACGACCATCTTTGGTGTAAGTAAACAATCTTTTAATCAACCATTATGCGTCTGTAACTAATTCTAACTCACCACCGGTTTTCTTCGACCCCACGTGCCCGGGCTGCTGGCCACAGCCCGTGTGCACAGAAATGGGTTCGCATACCGCTCCGAGCCCGCACATGGCCGTATGGACGGGATCGGGAGGCGGCCTGCACAACTAGGATATCTTTTATTTTTTTAGCTCTCCAAACTGGATTCTATTGATGCGAGGGTCTGTACATCTTAGACAAAAGGGGAACATTAAGGACAGAGTCTGGGCAGCAAGGAATGGAATCAAAACCAGGAACCAAATGTTAAAAATGCCATTTTCTTTGTTTATTAAAACATAACCTATTCCACGTGAACTAGCATTGGAAGACCCCATCACCTCAGGGCTGCCTTTTCCAGCAGTACAGCCCCATAAATACATGTGGGACTTGGGGAGGAATTGTAAATACTCCATATACAAAACTGTGCATCCTAATATGACAAGCTGCCAGTGTGCAGACAAGTTTGGTAGTGTGTGGGTAAGTATGGCCATCACCAGACACCTGACCTAGCCCTGAGACAGACCCACCATACAGGGTGAACATCCATTACCTGAAATGGCCAAAGGCACTAAAGCTTTTTCTTTCCCACTTAGGAAAAGAAAATTCAAGGTACACGTGCTGGAAGGCCATGGTCTCATTTACCAGCCTCACCCTCTTCCCTGAGAGTGCCCCCATCAGTAGGCAAATGGGGGAAATGATCCTGTGGCACTCCACAGCCCATCAGCAGGGAGACGATTACCCCATTATCAAGTTGCACTGGGCCCTGGGTGCAAGACCCGACACTCTTCATGGGGTCAGGACTGGGACCCCAATGCTGCCCCAACTTGGTCATGAGTGAAAACAAGAAGAGCAGGCAGCAGTGTGTCCCTGCTCTTGATTGTCCTTCTACCTGAATCCAGCTCCAAGGCCAGCACCAATTCATACAGAGAGAGAGGCTGGTGCAATCCGCCTGAGGAGCTGGTTTAGGGCCAGAAGCTTCTCTTCTAGAGCAAAATTCTTCTTTTCAGCACTTTTCTGCCTTTGCTCAGTCACCTGCAGAGCCTTCATCAGCTGCGCATTCTCCACATACAGGTCTTTGAGCAGGAGGTCACACTTAGCTTTCCTGTCAAACTGGAGCACAGAAGCAAGGGGTTTTACCTCAGCCACCATTCTGTGTCAAGAAGCCAGTCAAACATGCTCCCCACCTCTTCCCCCCTGCTAGTTGCCCTGCAGTGAGGCAACAATTCACTGGGGTGCTTGTCTTGTGTGTCAAAAGTAATATTCATAGATCAGACTGAACCAAAAGTAACTGGAGCCACCTGTGATACCAGGGGAGATGCAAAGAAAACATCTGGAAGAAAACGGCCCATGAAAAGGAAAAGCAGCACTTGCAAGCTGCCCAGCTGCTGCAATCAGGACCAGATTCTGGGACAGGGCACCAGAGGGCCTGGTAACACAAACTCCACTAATGTTCCTCCCCAGACACCCTGCACTAAGGGTGGATGTTTCTCCCCTGCTATGGGCAGGTGGAGTGCTGAAAGACCAAAATAAACCTGCCATCCAGAGCCAGGATAGGAGGCTCATTCCAACACCTGTGACTACCACCATTGCTTAAAGGGTTGGAGCAGCAGGCACAGTTCATGAACACTAGGGTCCTTGGCATTGCAGCCCACCCCAAAGTGGCCTTCCCAAGCCTCTACAGACCAGTTCTATAGCATGCAAGGTGCACAGGCAAGGATAACTTTGCCTGTGTTGGTTCCTGGGGAGAGCTGCAAGATTGAATACAGCCACATCTCCAAACCCACCCAAGTGTGGGCTGAAGAGGGAAGGGGAGGGGAGACTCCTGCAGGGAAGATTCTGCCACAAGTTGATCTCAGAGGGGGAAAGTCCTGGGCCATTAGTGAGAATACCTCACGGGGGACTGCCTGGTCACTAAATGGCTGCTCCTGCCTGCCCCAGAAAGTCAGTCAGCTAGTGCAAGATGCAGAGTGAGCAACATGGTCCTCTCACTGACCTGCTGCTTGAGCTGGGCCACCTTTTCCTGCAGCATTGCCTCTGCATTCCTCAGATCCTGCTCCAGCCCCTCCATCCTCTCCTCTGTCACCCTGAGCATCTTCTCATGTTCCTCCTAGGACATGCAGTGACAAAGGCAGATCTTAACTCTGTAACACTGAGCGCTCCCAGGCCTTGCTTAGGAACTGCTGCCCCAGCTCTGCACCAAGGGAGTATCTCATTGCCATCTCCCCCTGCCTCCTAGATAAGACCTTTTGTGACTGCAGGTGGTGATGCCCCCCCATCTCTGGTGCTCCCTCACCCTTACACTGGTCAGTGTGGGAGACCAGAGCTGGATTTCCCTGTTGTGGGGCTCACAAGCAGAGGAGCTGCCTTTGCATACATTGTACATATACAGTGCCTTGCGTAAGTGGGCCCTGATGGAGGGTCCTTCAGCTCTTCATTCAGTTTTGAGGGATGTTCAGTTACATCTATGATGTTCCTCTACATATTTTTACCCTTTATTTCTGTTGGAGACCACTGAGAAGCTCCAAGGATCTTAGCCTTCAGTGTAGACCCTTTAAAGAAACGGCAGGAAACATACACATGTGTCTTATAAAGCAACTGCTTTTGAGTGGAGAATGTTTCCCCCAGGATGAGAAACAGGACCTTGGGGGAGCTGTTCTTAAGTATCCCTTGGTTTCACTGGCTCTGCCTGCCAGGCTTTTTCTCTGGTTACTCTGCTGCTCCTTCAGTGCTCCGCTCATTTGATTCAACCAAGAAGGTTTATAATGAGGATTGCAGCCATTGGCCTGCAAGAGGGCTCAAACTGGTGCCAAAACACAGGGACCCACTTGTTTAGCAGCTTGGAACATCATGTCTGCATCTCCCCAAAGAACCCCGCACTGAATAGAGAAACCGTTTTTGCTGCCTAGCACAAGCCAATCTGAGAAGGGAGCCTCAGCCGAATCATTTCCATTCTGGTTTGGAAGAAGTACCCAGTCCCATGCTGGAGTTTGTTTCCCTGCAGTCTGGAACAATGGAAAGGGCACCCTGGATCTAGGTTGGGGATGCCGCATGCAGGGAGTCGTCAGACTTTGCACTGGCACAATGGACTGAAGATTGGAGTTAGACTTCTCACATCAATCGTGCTTTCCAGGTAATGCTGCCACCTTCCCTGGCTCTCAGACAGAGCGTTTCAGGCAAATACAGCATTCTTGGTACAGAGCCAAGTGTGAACTGCCAGGTGCAACCTGCCCCATGTCATGGCAACCAAGATTACTGAGTCCCAGACTCTACTGGGCCCCACTGCCT
Source organism: Alligator sinensis (assembly GCF_000455745.1). NCBI lineage: Eukaryota > Metazoa > Chordata > Crocodylia > Alligatoridae > Alligator > Alligator sinensis. The sequence goes on from NW_005842279.1 coordinate 650,661, forward strand.
CCAGTAGTGGAAACCCCTCTCTGCAATCCCTCCTCACCTGATGTATGGCCAGTTGCCTGCTCGCCTGCTCAGCCTGGAAGCTGAGGTTTTCTTTCAGCTGCTGAAGCTTCTGCTGCTCTTCAGCCAATCTATTATGGAGCTGGGTGAGATGCTCCTTAGGCACAACATTGCCCATCTGGCCCTTCAACTGCTGCAGCTCCTGCAGGTGCTGAGAATGGGCCAGGTGCAGTCGTGTGTTGGCTTCTAACAACTGCAGCACAATAGAAACAGTGTGATAACCAGGTACCACCTCTGGCTGAAAACAGCAGCCTCAAGGGAAACAGTGCAGCTTTGTGGGGGGCACCTGCTTCATGCTGAGCACCCCAGAGAAAGCTCAGTGACCATGCTGGGTTCCCTGGGCAACAAGGCACATTTTAAAGTACCAGGATAAACTGCATTGATCAAGAAGATTAGGGGACACTTTTTCCAGCTCTGCAAAGGTCAGCAAACAGAAGGACTAGCAAGGGCTCCTGGGGTGCCCATTGGGTATTTCAGTGATATTATGCAGGCCACTGAAAGGGCATGAGTCATTTTCCTGAGTAAGATGTCAACTCCCAGAACCCAAGGAAACCGGTCCCATCACAAGCTGCTGCAAAGAATATGGTATCTCCAGGAAGGTGCTATTTAGCCCACAGGGAGGAGGAGACCAGATTGCTCACACCTCCTCCTTCCAAGGAAAGTAACAGATAGCAGTGCACAACTACAGGATCAATCCCTTGGGCCTGAAAGTGAGAGGCAGTGACAGCAAGACCTGCCAAGGCCAGAAAGGGGTCCACTTTAGAACTCTGTGACTGGTTAAATGCCTCTTAGCCTGTGCCATGTGAAAAAGGGAGTCCAGGTGCATGCTAGGAGCTGTGCACTCTAATTGAGCTATTCTGAGATTCACTAAGATTCCTTTATTCATGAGCCAAGACAGGCTGTGTGCACCCTGCTGGGGAGCTTCCAAGGGAAGAACAGCTAATGGCTACCTCAGAGTTTACCCCACAGTGGACAGGACAGGGGGAAGGAATACCAGGCTATTCCTGTCTGTGGGCTGTGTGCTTGTCTTTGCTTTTTCTCCCTAGTCTCCCACTCTGAGGTCTAACTCATCCAAATCCTAAACAACCTTTGGCTGGGATGTTTTTGGGGCTCAAGGTATCTCATACTATCTATGATCCTGTCTCTGCTTGTACCACCAATATTCTTTTTGCTGTTTCTTGCCACCAAGAGGCGAAGGGGAGAAGCCTTCCCATCATCTAGAGTAGTGGTGCTCAACCTCTGGCCTGCACTGATCCCCATGGATCCAGAAATTTGGCAGAGGGGAATGGTGCCAGGATTGTAATTCTCCTGCTGCCAAATTTCCAGAGCAGTGGGGAGCCCTCTGGGCCAGATAACATGGCTCTACCCCAGCACACAGGATCGTGCCAGCATTTGGCTGCATACAGGTGCATGGGGTTGGGTTGGCACATGGCACATCTGCAAATTGACCCCAGGCATCAACTCTGCTCTTTCAGTTGCTGGCAGGGAGCCGCCATGGCCAAGTAGCTAGATCCTTGCACCAAGGTCCCCCTCCCCACATCTGAGAACAGGCCAGCCACAGACCATACCTGATCCTGGCTTTCCTCAAGCTCCTTCCTCAACTGTGCTGTCATAAGCCGCAGCATCTGGCGCTCCCGAGTCATGTGCTCCAGCTCAGCCTCCAGCTCTTGCACCTGGTTGACCTGTCAGGAGAAGCATATGCACAAAGAGAGGGAGCCTGTTAGGAGGAAGGGAGGGAGTCCTACAGCACTCAGGTGTCAGCAAAGAGCCTGCAGAATGACAGATCCATCAGCCTGTTGCTTGGTGAGGTCACTTAACAGACCTGCTCAGCAGGCTTCTAAGGCATTCAGCACCTTGGCCTAGCAGTGAATAACTCCCCCTTGACTAACAGGAATAGAATGGCTTGGCCCTTTGTTTCCCAGTCCACAGGCACAGCATAACACAGCACATGGTCACAATAAATCCAATGAGCACATGTGTAGCTCATAATGGTCATACTTCCTTCGTATCACATGCACACCTCATGCATGAATGTGGCTGGGGCTTTTCACTCCTCCCTAGCATGTGGCACAACCTGGTGGCACCCTGTGGACATGATACACCCACCCCCCCAAACACACACACACACACACACACACACACACACACACACACACACCCACCCAGGGTGCCTAGGGCTTGCCACCACAGCAAGGATGTTACCTTCTCCCTGGAGCTTCGGAGATCCTGCTCAAGCAGCTCCCTCTCCCTCTGCCACACCAACTGCTGCTGCCAATGCTCCTGCTCACATTTAGCAAATGCCTCCTGCAGTCGCTTGCCAACAGTGGCTTCATCCTCTTTCTGGCTAGTCACCTCAGCCAGCCTCTGGTTTAGTAGCTGGATCATCTGGTGGTTGGCCTCATTCTGGTGGTGGGAAGCAGAGAGCTCGCTGCTCAGCTGACAGGTTCCAGCATTTAACTGGGAGATGTCCTTCTTGTACCTCTCATTCTGAGGGGAGAGACATGGGGAAACAGTCAGGCAGAGAGAATGATGGGGAAGCTTAGGGCGGATCTAGAGAAATCTTCATGTGTCTGCATACAGACAAAAATCATCCCACATTTATTTGTATGTCGCATACCCATGAAAAAGACAAAAGACATTCAGCTTGTTTTGCGAAAGTAGAATGAAGGAAAGATTTTCAAGAGTAGTCTCTGCCACAGCACCAATTCAGTTAGGGCACACCCACTGCCAGAAGGAGTAGAAGCAGAGTCTCATCCTCAGCATCATTGCCCCTTGCCCTGCTGCTCAGCCAATGCAGCTACAGGTTTAACCCTGTCACAGCTGCTACCAAATTGCCTCCATTCTGTTGGGAGGCAGTGCCTGTGAGAGGGTTAAACTCAGTTTGTCCTGGAGCATGAGGGGTAGGGGGAAGTGATGCTGATGCAGGTCTCTGGTTCTGCTTCATATGAGGTTCAGCCCAGGGGGAGCCAGTGCCAAGCACAGTGCCCCCGCTGCCATTTCAGCACAGAAATCAGTTTCGTCACTCAAGACGCTCCAATTTTGGATGGCTAATTTTGGCTGGAAAGGTGCCTGTGCTATACAAATAAATATTATACCTCACCCCCGACAAGACAAGCACTATCTGTTATAACTTCTCTACCTGCTAGCTGGGGACAGTTTGCCCAGCTATATTAGGAGAGGAAGGCCACAGTGGAGCACTGTGTCTAGTTTTGGACACCATACTAAGTTCAGAGGGGAGTGACATGAAAGACAGGTCATTTAGAAAGCATGGCCTATGGAGAAAGGTAGAGGGGACTGGGATTGTTTGTATGTCTTCCAAGACATAAAAAGGCTGTTAGAAAGAGGGCAGGGATCAATTGTTCTCCATGGACAACAGTGGAGTGACAAGGAGAAAATAACTGAATGTACAGTAAAAATGGATAAAAAGGAAAATCTTTCCAAGCAGGCATTCAGGAGAGGGAGCTAAAGATAACAGTGACAGTATCAGAGAGGAAGACCAAGTTATCGTTAGGTACACGTGCACACGCAGCACATTTTTACATTATTGGTTAGTAGTTACGTAGCCTTCTACCCACATAGTGGGTTTAAACCCAGAAGTCCCCAAATTAAAAAAGTGGTCCAAAATTTTTAAGAGCAATTTTAGAAGTTTCAAACTGAGGCATCTGAAGGGGGACCTGATTTATGCAGCCACATTTTCAACAAAGCAGGATCCTTCATCCTCATGCAGATGTGCATGTATAGTGAAGATGAGAAAAGCTTTAGGGTGCCCAACCCAGAGTTGGGAAAAGTTTTTCTACAAGTGCCAAGATGTTCAAACACTGCCCCAGGGCCTTGATTGCTGAATTCCAGTTTCAACACATGGGAAATAAGGGTCTTAATCCCCTCACCTATGCTGAAGCCTCAGCCTGGCTGAACTGCATGCCAGGAGTCTTGCAACAAGCTTTGCTCATGGGAGTTTGCACATAATATCCAGGAGGCTCCTTTCCTGGCTCCTTCTGCATGGCTGAATCTTTTGGTGTGGCAGCTAACAGCATGTCAGCTAATGTTAATGGGTTCTTACCAATTCAGTTAGCTCTTGTACTGAAGAGTACACCTCCTCTTTTTCCCTTTGCAATTCCTCAATGCATTTCCTGTTGGGAGCAGGGAAGAAATATCAGCTTTAGAGAAGAATGACAAGTCACAGAACTCATTTGTAAATACATCTTTTCCTGGTGCTGAAACCCCCCTGCCCAACACTAGCTTAGATTAAAAGAAAAAGGGCAAAAAAACCCCACACTCAACATATTTAGGTACTAGCTCAGGGGTGGCACTATAACATTACACTGGCAATATAGGCCAAGGTTTTCAAAACTGACTAGCAGGTTGGGTGCTGACAGTGACAAGTCTTAAAGGTTCCTGTTCCCCAGGATGTGTTGAGCACTCACCCTTTGAACAGTCAGGCTCCCTGGTGGAGGGAGGAGGCAATCCTGACTTCCTCTCAAATCTTCTTCTTTGATCCTGCAGCCATTTACTGGTGCTGTGATTCTGTCAGTGGGGTTGGGCCAGAAGTCCAAATCCCCTGCTCCAGACACTAAATCCTGGCCCAAGGCAGTCTACAGCATATAGCCAGATGGAGCTTAATAGCTGAGCTTTCAGAACTACAGAGAGCAACCAAAACCCTGAAGCCAATGCAATCTCCCAGGGGCAGCCTGCCACCACAGTGGGTGCTGTCCAGCACCTGCATTCCACTGTGTTGGCACCAAGCTGCCTGATTCGAATGGATTTCTTTCCAGCCAATGTCCTCCAGGTTCTTCTATTTCCTACCCAAGCTTTAGTTCTAAATCATTCAAAGAACGTTTTTTGCAATGTTTGCTGGGGGTTTTCTTACCTGTGCTTATCACTGGCTTCCTCTGCAGCCTGCACTTCTTGCTGGAGTCTCCCCAGTTTATTTTTCAGCAGGGCATTATTTTCCAAGACTTGATGCAGCTCAGCCCTGTATATGAAGACATGGCTATTCAGGGGCCTGCTATGGCCAAGGGCCTTGCTTACTTTTTGCATAGCCTATCTTGTTAACAAGGGGCAAAGAACACTGCAGACATGTGAATGATATTCACCCATCAGCTCCTGCAGAACACTATGGGAGCAGGTTACAGCCTTGCTCATTGAGGCACGCACCAGTTTGGCCCTGAATGCATGGCCCTGGTCCAGGATATTCAGGGGTTAAAAAAAAACAAAAAAAAACCATGGTAAAAACAAAACAAAACAAAAAACCAACAACAGAGTGGCACACACAGCAGCAGTGTGTGCTGCCCAAAGCCAGAGCCTGGCCGGCTGGAGCTGCACTATACTGCCAGCCAGGCTTTGCACAGCAGGATTGCCACTGCTGTTGCCCCAGGAGGCCCCTCAAGATTACAGGTAAGGCTGCTGGAGCCAGCTCAGTGCCCCAACCTTCCCTACCCCACCTGGGGTAACTTGCCACGTGCCAGAGTGCACATGTAATGGGTATTCCCCGGCGACAAGGCATACTGCTGCTACTTGTCTCGAAGGAACCAAACATCCACGCACATCTGGGCATGGCCTGTGTGTTTATCTTGTGAAATCATATGTAGGTGTCCGTACACCTAACAGTGCTGATGCTGAGTGGCACCTCCCAATACCCTTAAAAAGACTGTACAGCACCCTGGGTTGAGAAATCACTAGACTAGGCGCTGTAATTCTATGAAGATGGTGTCCATGTGAGAGAGTGCATGGATAACAGGACAGCAAGACCTGTCTTAGGTCCCCTCTACATGTCGCAGATATTGTGCAATTAACTGGTTAAATTGTGAAATTACCTTAAGAGCAGCTACATGTACAAAGTAGCTAATCACACTAGAAAAAAGCTTCAACTAGCTATAAAGTTAGACCTCAAAAATGTGTACTAACTTTATAGCTGGTTGCCATTGAGCTTTAATTTGCACATGAAGCAGGGTTTCCCCTGTGGCCAGAAGCCTTCTCAGCAGATCGGGCTCCCAGCCACAGTGGTGCACCTTACCCAGAGTGGAAGCCATAGGGACTGTGCCCACCTGAGCCATGGGGATTGTGGCTGCTCTGATCCCCAAGGATGTGGGTGTGGGGGCAGGGTATGTGAAACCCCCAGCTCACCCAGGGCTCTCAGCCTGGTTCCTTACCAGCAATGGGGACTGAGAGACCTTGCAACTGATGGGGCTCCCAGCCCCAGCTACCTCATGTAGCTGGGACCAACAGCCCTGCAACTGATGGGGCTCCTGGTCTGGATTTGAGCTTCATGCATAGCTGGGGCCAAGAGCCCCATCACTTGCAGGGCTCTCGGTTCCAGCTGCAAGTGGGCCCCATGGCTGGGAGCCCCCTCAGCTGGGAACTCCCTCAGTCAAGGGGGCTCCCAGGCATGGGAATCTGCTTCTTGCCAGTGCAGGGGGGAGCCCAGGATCAGGCTCTCCCCTGCACTGGCAATATGGCACAATTGGATCTAATGCGAGATCCCACAGTCGTGCCTCCTGCTCTGTATGTGGCATGGCAGGAGACACGGTTGTGTGGATCATGAATTAGATCCAATTGTGCCTTTACCTGCAGGTGTAGGAGGGGGCCTTAAGTAACAGAGGGACCTCCCTATTCTCATGCTTAAGTGACCACTCTACTTTATCCTCCAGGACATGAACGATCACTGGCAAAAGTCTTCACATGTATCACGAGGAGCAAATTAAGTCACTTGAGAAAATAGCCTTAAGAAGCCATGGCAGCACCTTACTATTAGCACCATGATGGAGCTCCTACTGATATCAGGACTGAGACTCACAGTGACTACCATATACAGTGAGAACTTGCCTCCCAGAGAGCCTACAATATCAACAGACAACCTTGTCTTCCATTTGAAGGTCTCAAAGCACTCTGCTAATAAGCATCTCTCCAGTCCCCATGGCAGGGGTTTATCATTTTAGTGGGAAGACCATGTTACAGATGATGCAATGAACTAAGACTTGGGAGATGTGGGTCTAGTTTTCTGCTCTGCCACCTACTCCCTCAGTGACCTCAGGCAAGACACTTCCTCTCCAATATATAAAATGGGAAAGCTGATTTACACACCTCCTCCCACAACCTTAGCAGGCAAGACAAAGAACTAAGTACTCCCTGCTTTGCCTCTGGGCGATGCCAGAGCAATGGGGCACCAGATACAGATGGGACATTCTAGCTGTAGCAGTAATGGAAATCTGGGTATTGCTACCACCATCTAGGGGGAAGAATACAACTCAGGACTGAGGGACCCAGCTCCAAGTTTCGACCCTGAGATTACACTTCAGCCTCAGGGCCCCAATGGGCTCTTGCTTGCCTGCTCTTTTCTAGAACAGACCCCCAAGTTCAAGAACTGGCTTTGTATAAAAAGGAGCCAGGCAGGAAGTTAGGATCAAAAGGACTAACACAGCATTGTGTTAGTCCTTTTGATCCTAACTTCCACAGCACAACATAGAAAGCTGATCTCAATGAACTCAGGCGATTAGTCAAGGACGCACTGCAGAGTAGGAGTTTTGAAGTGATGGGAGCCCAAGAAGGGTGGCTGTGCCTTAAGGAAACGATCCTTCAGGCACAAAGCAGGACGATCCCCGTGCGAGGTAAAAGAGGGAAAGGGGCCAGGAGGCTTCCCTGGCTGACCGCAGAAATCCAGGGCAGCCTAAGGGCCAAAAGGGGAGCACATAAAAAGTGGAAACAGGGAGAGATCACCAAAGATGAATATACCTCCTCTGCTC
>NW_005842279.1:660280-673032 GCF_000455745.1 Alligator sinensis
CTTTCCTGCTTATGCAGGGGGTCGGACTCGATGATCTATTGAGGTCCCTTCCGACCCTAACATCTATGAATCTATGAGCATGGGCAGAGTACAGGTCATGCATGTTATCACATGTGAGCAAGACTAAGGAATAAGCTATTGTACAAAATGAGTCAATGGCTCAGGAACAGCAGCAACCAGGTAGGGGTGGGGAAAAGAGGGAGGAGGTTAATATATTTGCCAACACCTTTGCTCTTTTACCAGGCAAATCCCTTCGCTGGTCAGTTAGGCCACACTTAAGCCGCAAAACCTCACTGTGCCAGACTGTGTTGCCTCAACCATACTGTACAGCTCTGCACATACCACCTCCCTCACCAGCTGTGCCACAGTCAAGAGGAAGTGCCAATTATCACACCTCAGGTGACACACAGATACATCACATTGCTTTGGCTAAAGAAAATAGCAAGCATGCAGAGCAGCAGGGCATAACTGAGAGCAGTATGGCTGGGCAAAGTAAGACTGAAGTCAAGGTACAACCTTGAAGACACTGGGTGCATCTACACATGTTATTAAATGCACAGCAATAGACTCCAGCTCAGACTGCTCTGAAGTTAACTGCTCCTAGGCACAGTGCCTGTGTGCACCTGGGACTGCAGCAATTTGAGCCAGAGTGGAGCAGCCCTGGGCTGTCAGGGAGCACAGGTGGGTCAGCCCCAGGCTCCTGTGTGGAGGCATTGAGTGGCAGAGGGGCTGGCAGGAGCTGGGAGCCTGGACCCCAGGTGGATGGGCTGACTGGCACAATTTGTGCCCAGTGATCACCATCTACACATACATGTGATTGCACTTAATGACTCTGCCATAAGATAGTACTGTTGAGGGCAGTACTATCTTATGATGGAATTAATTAGTTTACTGCACCCTAATACTGGTGCATGTATAGATGATGACGCTTTACTATGGAGCGAATTAGTCAACTCCACAAGAAAGGGCAAGCACAGATGCAGCCATTAAGCGTTCTTCTGCTGCTGTTAGAGTGAGTAGAGTCTCATAAAAGGGAGGTGGGTTTACTGAAGGGGCAAGGTGCTTTGGGTAAGAGCTGAACTTATCTGTCTTTCCCTCTTCTTGACATTTGGTGTTCTTCACAGAGCACTGCAGATTTTTTGCTTTCAAAACAAATGCAGACTGCAACATGGTCCTGGCTTTCCTTGAAAAACAAGAGGAAAGCTTCCTCCCACAATGCTTCCTGTACCTTTCTATATCCCTCCCTCCCTCCCTCCGTTATGAGATCTTTAACAGAGAAGAGTAGGATTTAGGATCCTTCCCACTCTCTCACAGAAAAACAAACTCAATCTCTGGAAGGGAAATGGCACCAGACCTTATTAGCTGTAGCTCGTTTTTGTGCTGCATCTTCATCTCTTCTTCTAGCTTTTCCCTTTCTTGGTCCAGCCTGTGTCCAAGGTTGCAAATCTCTTTGGCATAGTATTGTTCCATTTCCGACCTCTCCTTCTCAAATCTCTTCTCAAGGTCCTGGCTTCCTGCAGACTTCTGAAGCTGGTATCTCAAACCATCAATTACCTCTTGATATTTTGCATTGAGTTGCTCCAGGTCACCTTTCTGTTCTTCTAACTCACTGATCTCAATCTTAAAGCTCTGCTCAGTGTCCTTCCTTTCCATCTCAAAGTTTCTTTTCATTAACACGATTTCCCTCTCATAATAATTTCCCTGCAACAAAAACATTATTTTGATATCAGTCACATATTCCCAAGAGCAAGTGCTGGCGTTCAACTACAAAACAGAATGGTGTGTCACACACACACACACACACACACACACACACACACACACCCACCCCCACCACCACCTGTTTCCAAAGGGAAGGGAACAGCTCCATAGAGGCCCCCAGTGGCATCCATAGGCCCCCAGTGGCATCTTATTTGTCAGGGTCAGGACCCCCCTTTCCACCTCACCTTGGTTTCCAGTTGGATTTTTAGGTCCTGAAGCTGCTCTTTCAGCTGCTCAACCATAAGCTCCATTTCTATGCTCACAGCATAGGGGTCTACATCAACACAAAGAGGGCCTGAAAAGAAAAACACTCCTTGATGTGACCCAGCAAGAACTGAATGACTGGCAACACCATACCTCTAACACCCTGTGCTGTCCAAATGTCAAGGGATTCTGGACTGATTGGGAATTTAGCTCATATTTAAAACAATGCACTGCATGAATTGTATGCTAGGGATAGGTAGTAACGGTTTGTGTCCCATCCTACCCACTTCTCCCCTGTCCTGTCCCCCTCCCTTCTATTTTGCTTATCTTCAAGAAAAAGCATTTTAAAAATATCATTCAGCTAGTAAACTACTGCTCTGCTCATCCTGATAGCAGGTTTTGTCATTTTCTCTTCTTTGTATCTGCCAGCTCCATCTAGCCTCCATTTGGAAACTCTTTGGGGCAGGGAACATCAACTGCTCAGTGTGCAGAGTGCATAGCAGATAAGTTCCCACATTTCAGACATAATGACATTTATTCTCTTCTGCAGACATGTAAAGAAGCTGGGCTTCACTTGGTGAGTGGAAAGGCAATCAAGAGACAAGGTACCCATCTATTTACTTTGCATTTCAAGGACAGCCAAAAGCCAATCAGCCTGGTCTTTGGTGGGCCACATATGACATACTCGTACTCTTGTACTGCCGATTGGTCTCCTTACCATTTTTCTCTGTGGCAGATAACTGCCTGCTCTCCTGAAGGGACTGCTCTCTTGGTGTCTCATCTTAAAAGCAAAAGAGAAGGCAGCAGAGTTGAGTTTTTCTGATGATTCAGTGTAACCAAGGAAAAAAGACATGCAAGTGATGTGTGGCAGTACCTCAGGAATGGGACAGTGAGTCAGCCAACCTGCCTACTCATTTGATAGAGTCACATGCTTGGTGTATTTAGTCCAGTTTTCACTCCAGGAAAGGTTTTACTTGGTTTTTCCAGTTATGAAGCAAGCCTTTAGATGGGGCCTGACAATGACTAACATGGTTCTGACTGCCTGAGTCCACAAACAGCCTGAAATAGTGGCCAGGAGGGGCAAGCTTCTTAGCTCTGTATCAGATCTCAGTGGGGCCTCAAGTCTACAGGGGCGAATTTCCAAAAGCAACCCTTCAACTACTCAATTACATATTTCTCTTCTTCCCGTCGTCATCTGTGCATCTCCCCTCCTTCCCTAGCTGAGCACTGCCCTCCCTGCAGCATACCCCCAGTCTCCACTACTGACTCTTAATTTCATTTAGGAGAACAAAGGGCAGAGAGAAGCAGGGGGCTCTGCTTGAGTAATGTTGAATATGACTCTGGTACTGAAAAAAGCAACTGAATGCTCCATCTCTGCCATTCTCTCCTTGCTCTGTGCAGAGCTCCCAGCATATGAACCAGCTGGGACATGAAGTCCTTGCTGTATGGCATGGCCCATCCTTGCAGGAAGATTTTGCCCTGCCCCACAGGATGCACCCCACTGCCCCTGCTCTTGCATTTACAAGATAGAGATTTCCATAACCCATTCTGCAAGACATGGGAGTCCCCCTACTTTGGCCCTTGCCTGGAGCATGGTTCTCTTACCAGTGGGCTGGAGCCGACCTGCTGCCTTGCTGTCCCTCATTCGGCACCAGGACCGGCAGTGCCCGTCTTCCTGCAGCTGAAAGTGCAGCTTCTCCAGCTCCGTCTGCAGCTCATCGTTCTTATCCCGTAACTCCTGCAAGGCACATGGCAGAGACTGCTGAAGACTCACCTTGGTGGTTTTACCCAAGGGCTGATACACAGCAGTCCCAGCTCCCTGGGGAGGGGATGGGAAATCCAGAGGTTCAGCACCTCTTGCTACAGGATGAATAGCAGAATAACGCTTTTCTCAGAGTGCCACAAACTGCATCACACAACAGCGCCAAGAAGCAGCAGCCAATCAATCACCCTCCTGTCGGTCTGTTAGGAAAGAGCCAGTCAGGAGGCAGGATTCAGGCACCCAGCTCCAGCTGTTCCTAGCATGCAGGCATCCCTTCCCCAGTGTACTGGAACTTTGTCCTAGCCCCCTAACAAAATCCCAGAGCTCTGGTGTGGTATGGTTAGCTGAGAACCAGTGGACCTGCATCAAGAAAAGGAGAGAAACCATCTCCAGAAGCAAGGAGAGGGCGAGGGAAGAGTAAAGGGAAGAGGGGGAACTCCCCAGCAGGCTCCCTGCATGGAGGATTCTGGCACATCCCCCAGCCCTCCTGAGGGGCACCGGCCCCCAGATCTGCACACTGGATGACAGCATGCTGTTGCTGCCGGCTGGGGCTAACAGCAGCACCAATCTTCCCAGGGCTGGGTGCAGGCTGCACCCAGCAGCATCCCAGGTGGCAGGAGCAGCCTCCTGTGAACTGGCAGGCAGGTTGGGGGCCCCCACATTCCCAGGAAGAGTCCAGCAGAACCCTGAAGCCCTCCTGGGGTTGCAGGCCCCTGGATCTGCCTGCTGGATGACAGGAGGCTGCTGCTGCCAGCAACTTGAGGTGCAGTTTCCCAGAAACCCCTGCACCCATCTCCTTGAAACTTGGCAGGCTTCATACTCTCAGAAGGGGCTACCATCCCTGCAAGTTTCATCAAAACAGGCTAGAAATGACAAAGTTATAGGAAGTTTCATGCCCATGAACTTGAGCTTTATATCCTATGGGCAAAACGTCAAAACAGCTTTGACGAAACGAAATGAAGTGCTTTCGAAATGAAACTGAACAAAATGAAATTCTAAACAAAACACTGTTGCATCCAAGTGGAATGGTGCTGTTTCGCACAGCCCTACTCCTGATGGTCCAGACACCAACCAAAATGCTTACAGTTGGGAACCAGAGATGGCAAGGCACATGCAAGGCCTTGCAGGGCCCCAGGTTCTCACCCAGACACTGGGTTTTCTCATAAGGGAGCTGGTCTGGGTAATTAGTGCTGAGATGTAAACAGGGAGTGGAGGGAAGAATTTTCATGGACTTGAGAGCCAAGACTAATAGGCCCCAAATTTGTTATGGGACTTGCTGTTCATTCAGGACTGTTAGCATTTCCTGGCCTGATCAACAAGCCAAAAGCTCTTCACCCACATTAGCACCAAGTGCTGTCCTGTGAGGAGGCTCTGGAGCAGGACTAGTTTTTGCTACAGACTCAAGATTTGATTCAAGGAATCCATTAGACATTAAACAAGGGGCATGCATCCACAACAAAGCATACAGATGAGAACACCAGCATATATGGTGAATGTACAGAGTACAGCAATGGTTTTCAACCTTTTTTCCATTTGCAGACCCCTAAAAATTTTTGAATGGAGATGTGGACCCTTTTGAATTATAAGTGTGGGTATTCCCATGCCTTTGATTGATCATAGTAATGTTTTGTGGACCCCTTAGACAGTCTGCAGACCCCCAGGGGTCTGTGGACCACACGTTGAAAACCACCGGAGTAGAGTAAGGCACCAGCCCTGATTACAAAGACCATACAGACACCCCTACCCTAGGGTATCCCACCATCCCATTACTTGCTCCCAGCATCAACAGGGAAAACTTACAAGCATGAGGGCAGGACTGGCTTCTTCAGATAGGTCGAGACAGCACAGTGCAGTGCCATGCAGGCCTACATGAAGGGCATGGACAGATGTACATGCACAATAGGGTAACTTATATACCCAGTATTATTGTCACAAGTTTGTATGCTGAAGTAGAGGCAGCAAGAGTGGGTCTTTGTTGACACAGCCCTCGCTCACCCACATGCCACTGATGGGGGCCCAGAACCTGTAGCTAGGAGCACTACAGGCCAGATAGAAATAGCTCCACAGGCTGTAACTTTTTAGAGGTCCCAGTGGAGGAACAGAGCTGCCAGCCTGACTCATGTTTGTCATCCAACCACTGAATCATGCTCCTCCTGAAGATATTCAGTCTAAAGCATATTCTTAAGCAAGTCAGAACAACATGTAGCATTAAGCAAGGTATAAACATGCCTAAGAACATGAGGCCCAAAAGCTGTACCAGTTTGTGACTTTGCTGGCATAGCATTTTGATGGAAAAGCTACAGCAATATGTAGTTTTTTTTCCCCCTGGAGTTTTGCAGGGAGAGAATCCCAGACAAGGAAGCCAACCCCTGTGATTATTTGGCAGTCTACCACATGAGAAGAGAAACCAAAACAAATTAAAATGACTGATCTGCTATCTGAAAAGTGGCCTACAGACCTACCCCTAACTCACCAGTCAGTGCTCTCTAAACATGATTTGAGTCACAATGTTGACTGTAGAGCCTTGAGACGCTAGGAAAACTAAGCCCAAAATTCATCATTGCTGACAGCAGCACCATCCCTTCTAACTTTGCTCCAAGTAGGAATGGACCATGTGAACAGAGATGCCTATGCCTGCCATTTCCTCCACTGTCAATCCTCCAGTGGTGAGTTACAGGCCCTAGTGTAGATGTAGCCTAAGTTTCCAAGGCAAGGAATAGACACTAGGGTACAGCTATGGCTTGGCTACAGGAACCTTGGCTGCAAAGCTTTCTTTCCCAACCACATCCCTCACATCACCCTTATCTGAAGCCTATATTAAACAAAGCTGGGTTGCCCTTAACTATAACAAGAGGCTATGCTTCGTTTGGGGTAGGGGTACACAATGCTAGCATGGCTATGGCAGAGGGGGGACCCAGGTGCTAGAAATAACATGTCAGAAACTTACTCCCCTAGAATTCCTTTCCTTCCTTCTGGCCTGACCCTGCTTCCAACTGGAGTTTTGCTGTAGAGTTAAATGGTAGCCCCATATGGGGCAGTTCTGCAAGTATTTAAAACAAAACACCCCCCCCAAACCCATGTTGGCTCCCCCTTCCCCTACCATACACAAAGCATATATGGGGCATAGAGGGCAATTGCAACTTGTGAACAAGCCTCTTTTGTCAGCACCTTTGTGGCTCTGGGTGCAGTGCATTTATTACTTCCTATTACCCTAGGGCTAAAATCAAGAGAGTTAAAGGGTAGGGTATGTTTATGCCATCTGATATGCTTACTGGAGACCATCAGGCAACAGGGAGTTTCATGGTTATTATAAAAGCACCAAGTCAGAGCTCATCCCCTGCTTGGGCACTGTGCTCAGATGCAATGGAGGGAAGTACTGTTCGTGCAGGAACATGCAAGACTATGAAGTTCTCTCCTCCTGGCTCTCCTTAGCCTCAGCCCTGTGGTTCTTTCTTTCCAACTGTTGGTGGATTTTAAGCAGAAGAAGGTGGGTGGGGGGCAGGAGGGAAGATGGACAGACTTTGAGCAGCTTAAAATAGAAGCATGTGCTAAGTGCCTTCATCAAATTGTGGCCTATGACAATTAACATCACTGATGTTATTTGAGAGAGAGTCAGCATTTGAGACAGGACTCGGGACAAGTCTACATGAAGTACAAAAGTCTGGAATATTCCAAGTGAGCGCACAAGGCAGCAAGGGTATCACGATGCACAAAGTTACCAAGTCAGTTGCAAAAGCATAAAACTCAAGGATTTGAGAGAATGATGCTTGGCGATGTTTGAGGCTTCAAGCGGAAGCAAGACACACTAGGTAGGGGGCTGAAAATAGTCACAGCACACACAGCGGGTCAAATCATGCACACTCCAGGCATTAGCAGTGCTCACCTTTACTCTCTAGCATTTCCCAAAGGAAAGTGAAGCAGCAAACATTGGGGAATTTTAAGAGAGAGTAGGAAGGGGAAAGAAAACAGGAATTGGTAAGTCCATACCAAACCATAAACAATAAAAATAAAGAAAAGTTTAAAGAAACAGCAAAGTTGCACTTGATTTTGGGAGGAGACATCATAGAACAGTCTACCAGCAGCTACTCTTACCCTAGAACTATTGCTCAGGTATAAAGACCAGGTAGGACTGCCTCCTAAGGAACCAGCCTGTCAAGCCTTAGCAGGTCATGCACAGCTGTGCTGCCCTGAAGAGGAGTCCATAAACAGAGCTCTGCTTCCCCCACATCAGGTAGGAGACTAGGATGCACTCAGTAAAGGCCTGCAGCAAGTCACCCCTGGCCAGGAACAAAAAGAGAGCAGGGAGGAATCACAGTGCTCTAGGGCTCCTCTTGGGGTGGCATAGCTGTGGATCACCTCCATATCCAGGGCTGGGAAAAGTGGCAGACTCAGTGGAGGTGGGAGAATCCTTTGTCCAATAGTGTTAGAGTCTGATGTTGCTTTTCATCAGTCAATCTTACTTTTAGCTCTTGAGGTATCATTTTACACCTGGGGAAACTGAGGCATGGAGAGAGGAAGTGACTTGCCCTAGGTCCTCTGATAGGCCAGTGGCAGAGTCAGAAACTGAAGTCAGGCTACTTGAGTCTCACTTTAGTGTTCTAGCCACTAGGCAGCACTCTCTCTTTGCAACAAGTCCCTTAAAGCACCTGCCAAAAGATGGGAGGGAGAGCAGAGAGGAAGCACATTCTAGGCTATGTCACCAATAACTGTATTACTTCAATAACAGCTCTAAATGAAATTATGTTCCTTGAAAATGCAAGAGCCTCTTCAGAGGCTGCCTGCCCCCAGGGACTGATCCATGTCATTTAAAATCTTCCATTAAGTTCAACACCATGGTACCACCAGCTGATCTTGCAGGCAGCCTGAGGGAGTCAAGGCAAGTCAGACCTTCCCTGAAAACATACGGCTACACTGCAGAAACCTTTCCCTCAAGTCTTTGCTTAGTTTTAGCTTTATCTATTTAAAATAAAAAAGTAGTTTGTCCCTTTTCACTCAGGGATCTGGCCATGATTTCAGTACAATGAGAACTGAAGGACTCCAACAGATTATCCATGAGATGGAATGAGCACCCAGGTGGACTAGCATGGGAACCAGGTATAGCTAAGGGAGGAAGAGCCTACATAGCCCCACACTCACCCCGCAACAAAGACTCTCCCCTCACTCTCTGCTTCCCTCTCAGGCAGAACACAAAGGGTCTGGCTTCCCTTCAGAGGAGAGGGGCATATGCTTTCAGTCAAAAGCATTTTTAAGCAGAACTGCCCGTACCTACCCGACACTGCAGCTCATATTCTTTAATGATCTTGGCAAAGCGCTCTTCTTGGTCAAGTAGCTCTGTGCTGTCTGGCTCTATCAGGCCCAGCTGCAAGGAAAGAGGAATTACAAGAAATGTTTCTAGCTGGGTATCACCTCCCCAGTCCCCTCTGTTGAGAATAAGTGTCAGCCTCAGGTTATAACTCCTAAGTCTAAGTGCTAGGCACCTGAAGACCTGATGTACCTTACTGAGTTTGAGGTACCTCAGCTCAGGTTCAGGGCAAGGCAACATCCCAGTACCTGGTCCCTTGGCCATCTTCTCATGATACTGGGTGATCCCTATTTTGCATCAGACTTCAACTAGTGGTTCAGTCATCTGGCTGTTAGGTAACTGGGTAAGACTTGTAAAAGCCTGGGATGTCAGGGAGAAACTGAATGGTATTGGGAGGGGATTGGGGGAGAAAGACGGAAAAGAACAAAGTTAGAAAACGAGATAGAAGGCAGAGCACAAAAAACAGAGAAAATGAGAGGGAAAAGAAAAAAGGTGGTGTGCAAAGACAGGCAAAAGAAAGATCCATCACCATCTGCAGTAGGAAAGGTGATACAGAACACAGATAGGACATAACCAAGTGGAACACTGGTATTTTCACGTTGGCTAAGGGGCATCAGATCCACTTTCCTAGCCCATTATCTTCCCATACTCCTCTCTGTGGCAGAGAAAAAGAAGAGTGCAGAACTTTTTTTTGACCAAAGTGGAGAAAAAAAAATAAGTTTCCTTTGGAAGATTAGGCATCAACAGAAATGTCTGTATTTGGGACAAAACGATTCTGTATTTTTAATGTTTTTTAATGGGAATTTTTCAAACAGATTACATAAGTCCAGTATTTCACAGCACATTAATTTCTGCCCACCCAACCTATTTTAAGGTTTCCTGTGAAAGACGCCTTGCGTTTTCTGACCTGTACAGGAACATACTCTGTCTAAAAGAAGCAAAGAGTTACTTTGTCTTTCAACAGGAAGTCCAGCTCCTTCTGCAGCTTTGACACCAGTTTCTCTGAAGCAGACAGTTTTTCAACCACTTCCATGATCTCATTCTGTAACCGACTGTTCTCCTGAGAAGAAAGAAATGTGGGAAGGTTTGATCCAGGCCAACTGCATCCAGGTCAAGACTGGCCCTGGCACAGAAACTCTCAACTGTAAATGTTTAAATGACAGGCTCAGGAGCAAAGCCAGGACCTA
Organism: Alligator sinensis; assembly: GCF_000455745.1. Taxonomy (NCBI): domain Eukaryota; kingdom Metazoa; phylum Chordata; order Crocodylia; family Alligatoridae; genus Alligator; species Alligator sinensis. The sequence goes on from NW_005842279.1 coordinate 670,497, forward strand.
GCTGAAACTGGGAGCGAGTTCTCCCTCTCCTCCCCATGGCAGGGACATAGCAGCAAGAAGCAGACAGCTCTCAGGACCCTGCAGGTCACTTCCAGCTCATCTCTTGAGAAGCAGAGCAGCCTTGTGCACTAGGCTAAATCAAGCTGCTTAAAATGCTGAGCGGACAGCACTTTGCCACCCCAGTGTTGAGGGTAATACAGGATGCAGCATGGAATAAAGTTACTGATCCTGCACCTGTTTTTTGTACTGCTTTAGCTATTAAGTATACAGAGACCATGAAAGCAACCCAGTGATGAGCTGTTTACAGTGCTATACTAACATCCTGGCATGGACACCATATTGCTTTACCATGATCTGTTCAGAGCTGCATGCAGAAGTATGTGATAAGGAGAGTGCATCTAGGAATCCCATGCTTGTGCTCAAGCTCAAGTGGAACAGCCCCAGAGAGGACAGCAGGGTCCAGGGGCCTGCTTGTGCAGAGCAAGACTCAGGGCCTCATTATGTTGGATGCTGTGTACACATGGAGCTGTACAAGCCTGCCAGCCAAAGGGCTACGAGCAGGAAGACCTGTCTCTGCACAACAGCCTGATTTTACAAGGGCCAGCATGGGCTTGAGTTTTTGGTCTCACAGCATAGGGGGACAGCTGGGGGTGAGTCACAAAGACATCAAGGACCCAGGATGAAGGGACATGCCCTCACTAAAACATCCTGGGAACAAATTAAATTTGGGGCTCATTCAACCCAGAAAGTATCTGGAACAAAGCTATTTAAAAACATATTTAATCAGACAACATGGGTGGAGAGAGGAGGGGGGTTCCATACTGCACCGGAAGACAGAAATATGGGCTTGTTTCCATCAGGGCAGATACTGAGCCCTGCAGCCTGGAAGCCTGACTCTGGCTCTGACCTACTGCACTTGTTTTACAGGGAGACATACACTCGCTCAGATCCATGCTGCATTGCTTCCTGAGCTTCCAACCGAGTGCAACCCCAAGGTAAGAAGGTTGCTCATGCTCTACAAGGAGCTGCGAAATGTGTAGAACAGAGCTGTCCGACATCAGTGCAGCTGGGGGCCCCATGCTGTGTGTGTGTGTGTGTGTGTGTGTGTGTGTGTGTTCCCCCAGAATCTCCCCATCTGTAAGGGCTGTGCCAGCAGCATGCAGCCCTTTAACTGCCACCATGCAAGCTGTGCTGGTAGCACATGGCCCCTCCTCAGGTCCTGACCCTTCTCTGCTGCATGGCAATATGTGGCCTATGGGTTCCAGCCTAACTGCTCATGGGTCACGTGTAGCCCACGGACCACCAGGTGGACAGCTCTGGTGTATGAAAATCCATCTTGATAGCCCATTATCTTCTAACAGTGTTTTTGGGAGAGCCCAGGGATAATGTGCATCTCCCCAGGATATTATATGAAGGGAAGTCAATGACATGAGTCATTCTATCCTGTGCAGACTCCCATCCCTGTACCATCCAAGCCCTTGCCAGAGATGTGGTTAATGGCTACCACAGGTGGGGCTTCTCCCCCTGCAAGGGAGAACTGTGTATACAGTGAAGTCATTGTGGTTTTAAAATGACACGCACTTGTTTTCACCTCCTCTCCCCCATTTAGCAAGGCTATAAGTTCCCCCTCACAACCAGCAGAAAGACCCAGCTCACAGACAGGAGGAGCCAGGAGTTTCTCCATTAAGAGGTGGCAAAGTCCACTGACCCAGCTGAATCACCACAGCCATGCAGCCAACAGCCCCAATGAGCGGGTGGAAATTCCTGACCTGGGGAAGGTTTTACCTTTATGGCTAGAGTCAGCTTCTCCCTCAGGCTGGCCTCCTCATCTTGCAAGTATTGTATATCTGCTTCCAGTTTGGCTTGCTGGTGGGTTACTTGCTGCATGAACTGCTCTTTTTCTGTCTCCACTTCAGATTTAATATGAGTCAGCTTCCCTCTGTAGTCTTGTTCTAGGGCTCTGGAATAGACAAGAAACACTGCTTGGGGTAGAGCTGAAAGCTGAGCAATGGGTAGGGGACGTGGGTTTCATTGGGGCTTGTGCTCCTAAGCCATTTGGGTGCTTTAGAACAGGGTGGGGCCCAACATTTTTGGCAGGCGTGCCACAGATTAGCCCTGTACTCTCCCCAAGTGCCACTCTAATCTTCTTCCTTTGTTTGATCTGCTGCTCTGCTTTCTGCAATTAGGTCGGCTTTGCAGAGCACTTTAAAAGTGAAAGTCAGCATCTGGAGTATAATTATATTCGTTGTTGATCAGAAGTAGAAGGTGGGGAGAACACCCCAACATTAGATTCAGACACTGGTGAAAGCAATGCTGAGGTTTATCAAAATCAAAGCTCTCTTTGTCTGCCGCTGTTTTCCGCTTCCTTCTCTGTGGTCACTACCCAGATTTGCTGCTTTGCTTCCTGCCCATCTCTGCCCCAATCTGCTGAGTGACGCATGCAGGGGCTGCCCCTGCCATTTATGGCACAGGTTGGCCACTCCTGATTTAGAGGAGCCACCTCATTCATGCTTTCACCGCCAGTCACAGAGGACCA
>NW_005842279.1:673063-674113 GCF_000455745.1 Alligator sinensis
GCAATGTGACTGCCTGTCTATCACAGTGTAGAAAGTTTCATCCTCTACCGAGCCAGAACTTTTACTGGGCTAAAATGTCCCCTTGGTGAAAAGCAACATGACCAGCATCACGTAGGGAGTCTTGGGCACAGCTGCCAACTGACCTCCCAAATTCATGGGTTCCATGGACAGACTCAGCCATCAGCCCCAACCCCACACTGAATTAGATGCTTTCCTGGTCCCTCTTAGAAGCTAAGGGGGCCCAACCTGAACCTGTTGTTATCTCAAGTATCTCTGGCTGTATCTAATGAAGAGCTGTCTGAAGCACAGTCAACAGTGCATTTTTGCCTTTCCTAGAGTGGACAATGAGAAAAATCATAGTGTAATTTTGTTTTCAAAGCTCCAGAAAACCAGCTGAGGATGCAACTAGCTGCCTGGCTAGGTGGAAGCTTAGGCTATAACATCAAGGAGGACAGACCCTTTTTTATGGGTCACTGGTCATGTCACTGAGTTAATTTCCCCTCCTGGAGGTAAAAACAGGCCATGCTCTACTGAAGCAAAGGGATCAGAGAAGTTGAACTCCTGCCAACACCAGCTTGGGGACTGCCCCACTGCACAGCAGGATGTGCCTCGCATCATTTCTGGGAGGGCCCAGCCCTCCCCCCACATACTTGAGCTTGTTCTCATTGCGGTGTTCTATGGCAGTGTGATGGTCATCCACTTCCTTGACGAGCTGCAGGTTTCGTTTTTTAGCCTTCTCCAAGTCCAGCTTCATTTTGTCTCTCTCCCTGGAGATCTGCTCCACCTGAACCCTGCAAGCACAAGCAGGCAACACTGACTGGATGTTCAAGGACTTCCCAACACCCAAGGAGAAGCACACAAGGGCCCAGATGGGTAAACTGTGGAAGCTCTGCACTTATCTCTCACCCCTCGCACAAAACTAAAGTGAAAATGGAGCCGGTGGCTGGAACTCTAGAACACCGGCCTCCCACTCACAAGGACACAGAAAAGCAGGACTCCTTACTCCAAGTAGTGCAGCTCATGCTTGAAGGAGGCAAGGGCAGCCTGCTG
>NW_005842279.1:674144-677954 GCF_000455745.1 Alligator sinensis
AACCATCAGCTCATTGTCAAAGGCTAGGGCTAGTTCGGACAGGCTCATCTTCTCTTCCATGCTGAAATCCAAGCTCTGCAAAGAAACAACAGGTCCCTTAAGTCGCTTTTTTAGAGATCTCTCTTTCCTCAGGACTTACAGACCCTAACTGCCACACTCTAGCCAAGCACCTCTCAATTATTAAAAGGGCACTTCCCTTCTTCACAGTGGTGAGGAGGCAGGCTTTGGATGTTGTAGCACTGACCCAAAACCAGAGCATGACAGCCCCAAATTTCAGAACACTAGGAATCATGGAAAAAAGGAGTTAGCTTAGGAACAGCCTTCAGGCCTTTACCCATCGCAGGGTTCCAAGCTGAATTACCTGCCTTTCTGCTGGAGAGAGACAGGAGTGGCCTTATGCAGTATAAAGGAAAAAAAAAATTACATCTAGAGCTCTTGCACAGCAACAACCCAGGCTGCTCACACTAGTCTCCAACACAGCACAAGCTACATACATGCTCTGGTCTGCTACATAGAGTCATTTCTGCCCTGCCCTCTGGATGATAGAAATCCTACCATAGGCCTGACCTCTATTCTCACCCATTCCCTTTGGGCAGGATGCTTGCTGGCAGGACAATTCATTTTAAATCTAAGACAATATTTGAAACCTTGAGGATCTCCTTGCAGTTTTCCACGCCTTCCTGGGCCCAGATGGAGATAACGAGCTCAGGACTGACTAAGCCGCTGCCATCGTCAATACTGGAAAAGAGATGCAGACTCTCTGGGTGGGTAAGGAAAGGAGCTGCAGTTCTATGTCCACTTTCTTCAGATGCCTGAGAGCCAATGGAAAGAGAAAAAAAAGTCAGCTGAGCAGAGAGGTTCAATACAAACAACAAGGACAGATTTCACTACTGCAGAGGCCATCAGCTCATGGCACACATTACACAAAACTCTAAAATGCCTGTGCTAGGAATTGGTATGACCCAGCTGCTGGAGGCCAGAGAGTTCCAGGTTCCAGTCTTACTCCCCTCTATTGGGCACTGGTCAGACCGCAGTTGGAGTACTGTGTGCAATTCTGGGCACCGCACTTCAAGAGGGATGCGGATAACCTGGAGAGGGTCCAGAGAAGGGCCACTCGTATGGTTAAGGGCCTGCAGACCAAGCCCTATGAGGAGAGACTAGAGAAACTGGACCTTTTCAGCCTCCGTAAGAGAAGGTTGAGAGGCGACCTTGTGGCTGCCTATAAGTTCATCACGGGGGCACAGAAGGGAATTGGTGAGGTTTTATTCACCAAGGCGCCCCTGGGAGTTACAAGAAATAATGGCCACAAGCTAGCAGAGAGCAGATTTAGACTAGACATTAGGAAGAACTTCTTCACAGTTCGAGTGGCCAAGGTCTGGAACCGGCTCCCAAGGGAGGTGGTGCTCTCCCCTACCCTGGGGGTCTTCAAGAGGAGGTTAGACAGGCATCCAGCTGGGGTCATCTAGATCCAGCCCTCTTTCCTGCCTATGCAGGGGGTTGGACTCGATGATCTATTGAGGTCCCTTCCGACCCTAACATCTATGAATCTATGTTGCCACTGTATCCATACACCAGCATGGACAAGCCATCCATGGCCAAACTCTCAACCATCTAGTTTGAGTTCTGAACACACATCCTTGGGCACCAAGAGTTGGACTGTCAGACACACTGAGCATCTGCAGTGCCAAATAAACTCAAAGGGAATGGTGACTGTTCCATAAATCACCTTGGAGGCACTGAGAGTTGGGCACCCAGAAATGGTGGCACACAAATTCCAAGGTTGCATTTAAAGTGTCCAGCTCTTTATCTCTGTGTGAGTCCATTTCCCCAGATGTTTTTTTTTTATGGATAATAGTGACTGCCTGCATCACAAAGGTGTGGGGAGGATCAATTAGGCTGGCTTTGTAGAATACTGTGGAAGTGCAAGTCATTGTTAGCATAACTACATTCTCAGCTGTCTCAGAAGTGGAGGGTGAGGAGAACACCCTAACATTAGATTAAGACATTGGTGAAAGCAACTCAACCCTCTGCACTCCTGAGGCTGATCAAACTCAGAGCAGTTTAATCCAAAGGGCCCAGTGCTGATCCCTATAAAGCCAGTGCAGAGCAGACAGCTCGTGAAGGAACACACCAAGGCACCTTGTGGAACTCTGGTGGTTTCCCCTGGGATCCTGAGCCAAAACTGCCCTTGCTATTGTGCTGTGGGCCAGAAAGTCATCCCCATTCTGGCTGCACTCTACTGCAGTTAATTTGCAAGTATCTTGGGGCCAAAAAGCACCACACATTAAATGTTTACCACCAGAAAGAAAACTTTTATGGAGCTAATTTTCAAGCACTGCAGAGGAGACCTGTTTATCAACATGGGGGCAGAGCTGTCAGGAGTCCTGAAGATGACGTCAAAATTAAAATAGTAATTTCTTTCTCCAGGGATATGGCATTTCCCCTCTCTCTCTCTGGTGAGCAGCTGGCTGAAGCTCAACAAAGAAGTATGTAACCCAAAGCCATGTCTTTCCTTCACCCTCAAGTGCCAAGAAGGGAAGCACCTCCCCATAGCAGCAGGCAAAGTCTGGATTGCAGCACACTTGGGAGGGACAGGTAAAAAAGGATCCCAGAGGCTCCTGGCAGCAATAGGAGGAAGGTAGAAGTGACCCTGGCAGAAAAATAGTTACTCTGTTTAAATCACCTAAATCTTGCTCAGAAGCACAGAACACAAGTTGCAGCCTGTCCACCCTTGACCTGTGAAACATGATGCTCAGGATGAACTCTTTGCTCAGCCACACACGTCAAAGAACCTGCTTGAGACTAAATGAGAAACTGCATTAATAAAAGCTACCAGGCAAGGAAAGAGCTAGAGTGAACTGAGGATGAGAAAATCCAAATTCCTTTTACAGCGGTAAATCCAGTGGCATGCAAGGGGGAGGGGCTGCAGGAGACCCAGCACCTTTTTAAATCAGGCTGCAACCACCCTATTCTATACAAGTAGGTAGAACTGAGACTGGAAAGGCCCTCTGAACCCTCCAGCCCAGACTGCACCTGTGACCAGCAGGACAACCAAACTGCTAAGCATGAAGGCTGAAAAGCTACATGTGCACCAGTGAGACAATTTGGAGGGCAGAGCTGCACATTTAACACTGGGCTGTGGCCAGTTGGCACAAAGGCCAAGAAGTGGGGGAAGTATGGAAGCAGCTTCCCCCTCTCCTTTGGGTCCAGCCCACCTGGACATACTCAACCCATCCACCATCTAAAGGGAAGTGAAGGGGGAGATTCTATCACATTAAGGACATGGGAATCATTCCGGCAACACAAAGGGGTTGAAATGTCCCTGAAGAGGGCAGTTGTATCATTTGATGGAATGGCCACGTGACAGTCCCACTTTCAGGCTTAGTGACAAACCCAAGGAAGGTCACAGGGGAGGGTAAGGCTGGAACACACTGTCCTCCGGCTTGCCAATTCCAGTGGATTGGCATCAAAGCCCTCAGCTCAGATGGTGATGGTGCCTGCCTCACCTGGCAACGTGGCCACTGCCAGGGCTGCTTGACGGGAGTGGAGCAAACAGGAAGAGAAATAGGGCCACGGGTGAACAAGCCAAGCTGGAACTCCTTGAAGCTCACTCTGCCATCTCCATCCCTGTCCAGCTCCTTAAATAAATCTTCCAGTTCCTAAGGCGGAAGGAAAGAGAGATTATTATTACAGACACCAGACCCATACAAGACAGACTCAGTAAATGAGAAGAACACCTTTTTTTTTAAAACTGTTCCCTTCCGTGTCACCTACAGACCTTACAAATAAGAGTCATCATGGAATTAACTC
>NW_005842279.1:677985-683531 GCF_000455745.1 Alligator sinensis
AACACAAATATCCCCTGCATGAAACTCAAAACACACATGTCAATAAAGAGGGTTGCATATAAAAAGATTAAGTTGTTACTTTTATGGAAGAGCAAGAATAAAACCTGTTCCCTCCCCACTTCTCATTTTCCATCCCAGGAGCAAACATGCACAATCTTGTGGTGTTCAGTATCCATCTTCATTTTGGAAATGAGTTCAGTAGTGCAAAGCAAATACTTGATAAGGCTCAGGTTAGAACATAAAATTCCTGACTTCCAGTGCTGCCATGACAATAGTATTCCTACATCCTGATGGAGCTGTTGAGATGAGATAACTGTGGGTCCATCCTATTGCCCACATCATACACATAGGAGTGAGGTTTTTCAATGATGACATGGTATAGTATGGGCTTCGCCAAGCTTCATGTGAATACATAGGTTTATTCATGTGGACCTTAGTGTAGCATTGGGATTTCAAAGACCCCGAGGTGCAGTGTTCATTGGTTAATTCATCATTCCCTGTAGCTGCAGGGGGAGGAGTCAGTTAAGAGAAGACTAATCAGAAAGACTGAAAGGATTAGTTAGTATTGCATTGCATTGCCAGTATGAAATTAAACTGAATACACTAATTCAATACAGATCAGATTGCTTCCTACAGACTGAACCACAACAGACCAGATCCCCAGAGTGGGAACAGCTCTATAGAAACAAACAGAGCATCAGCGTGGCAGAGTTGGCAAGGAAGAGGGGAGAAGCATCCCTTCCTTACCCACGATGTGTCTAGGATTCACTCAGACGGCAAGACCTTCCAGGAGCCAGAAGAACAGGACTCGGGCCATCACTCCTTCCCAGCCATACCAGAAAGACTCAGCACCTCGCCTGACCACAGTGCAGGCACACGCTGGCACGATCAGGATTCCTGGTTGGGAGTGGGGCTAGAGCCCCACACCAGCTCTGCTACTGGGCAGCTGGCTGGCTGATAGGAGCAGTCATTCCCTTGGCAGGGATTACAAGCCCCAGCTATGCGGCAGAAGAGGGTCCCGATTAGAAAAGAGAACCAGCAGGAAGCCTCAAGAAGTACCCAGAACTGAGGCATGGCAGTGAGTGGACAGAGCGAGCAGAGCAACAGATGGATGAAGAGCAGCCAAGCTGCTCACTTTTTATTATACGCATTCAGGACAGACTCTTGGGTATTCCAGGAGCCGGATTCAGCGCCTTCAGCTACGAGGCTGGGTGCAAATAAGACTTTAAATATTGATGCTAAATGCTTACACACCCTTCCTAAGGCTCTGAGGCATAAAGCGTATACTACATCGGAGGTTTGAGGCGGGAGTATAGGGGCTGAAGGAGCTCCCATTCAGGCCGCCAAGGCCCACTAACTGGTCCAGAGGTTGCAGTTGTATAAGGGACTGGAAGTCTCTGTTGGTTTTCCCTCCATTGATTAGGACTGTTCCTAGGCTGAACACCACCTCCTGTAATTTTCCCATCAAAGCCGTGGCAGGAAAGACCGAGTGAGGTCAGGAACCACCTCACCTTGAGGGGAGAATATCCTAGTGCCACCTTGTTAAGATTCAGACTAGTCCAGGTCACCGAGAGATTCTTAGCCTACCCCAGGAGGACAGCAGTGACCTGGTGACAATCAATCATCATCAGCAGCAAAAGGAATTATACTAGTTTAGGACCAGCATCCACATCAGCTCAATACTGAAAGCTATTTACTTTGACAGTGTGGCTTTGTCAACCATTTTGCTTCCTCGCTGCGTCTATTTCCAAGCCACACAACTTACCTCCTTCTCCAGCTCTTTGAGTCCAATGTTTTCACAGACAATTGCAAGCTCATGTTTATTGAGGTAGCCAGTGTCCCCTATGCCCAGTTCTTCCCAGATGTCCCGAACCTGATTCTCAGTCATGTCAAAGTAGGCGCTGGATGTCTGCCTCGGGCTGTTGAAGAGGCCAGGGTTCCAGCTGCTCGTTTGGCCTAAAGGAACAGGAAGCCACCAAGAGTTACACCACGTAGCTTTCTTTAACGAGTATAGGAGATCCACCAAAAAGAGCTCACCCTTTGCTGAAAACAAGTCTTTCCTTCAGCTTCAGAAGTCTTTCCTTCAGCGTCAGCAGGATTAGGACAGGGTGTTGTTGTTAGCCTTGGCCATTTTCAAGAGGCCTAGGCTTAGCTGCAGAAATGCTGCTAAGCAGAAAGCCCAAACCTTGTATCTGAGCAAATTCAGTGTGAACCTTTGCAGATGTGACAACTTACTTGGTCAGCAAGTAAAGTAAATATTAAAACACAATTTAAATAGTGCAAGGCCTAAAAGGAGATAAGAGAAGACCATACATTAAATAATCTATATATTCAATATCATAGCTTTATCTTAAAGTAGTAGTAGTGGTGATGACTGATGTAACCAAATGTATTAGATGTTATTTTGCCCTAATAGATATATTTTTGTTAAAATGCTTAGATAATCTGTAAAAAACAAACAACTTGTCAGAGAAGACCATAAAGTAAGGTAAAGAAGAAACAAACAGCATCCCAGAAGAGGGAAGGAAAGGAAATAAACAAACCTTCCTTCTTTCCCAAGGATATAAATCCCAACTAATTGACACCTTCCCCTTCCAAGTCTACAAGAGATCTGGTTTAGTCCAGTTCTAAAAGTTCCAGTGAAACAAATACATTTAAATAAAGCCAAGCAAAGATTATTTATTAATATATTAAAGCCAGCCAGCCATAAATATTGGGTATAGGCTGGAGGGAAATTTGGAGAACTCAGCAAATTCAAGAAGACCTGCTGCCAATCTGCATGCCACCCTCTGCCCACCTCTCGAGTCTCTCCAGCCAGTATAGGTGAGAATCTATGTTTTGGCTACCTGCATCACCAGATAGACTTTGGGAAAAATGTTTGTTCTCATGTTTTAAGGTACAAGCAAATAAAAGGTTGGGCTGTAGGCCCGTTTCTGCCTCTTTCCTCAGTAGCCTACCCAGAAGATTACCTGTAATCTAGGTAACGTGCTCAAAGCATTGGGGCATTTTCAAACAAAGGGATTTTTAGGTAAAGAAAAGCTGCAACTGTTTCATTAGGATACTGTAGTCCAAAAATAAAGTTGTGTTCCTTTTTATGGAAAAACAAACCCTCTTTTTTTAAAATCTGAGAATTTCTTGACAGGGATTCTTAATACAACGTCTAAGAAATAACTTTTCTGATTCAACTTGAAAGGTGGCCAAAAGATACACACACATTCCCCTGCCACAGATTATACATCAAATCAGAAGTGCAAAAACTTTTGAAGGAGCTAGAGTGACAGTGGTGAAACTTTGGGAGTAGACTGAAAAATGTAGCTACAGCATCACTCAGGGATTCAGAGCTCCCTAGTTGATCAGGATGTTAACCAGTTAATCACCACATCAGTTTTCAGAAGACTAATAAGGTAGCTGACAAGTGACCTGAAAAAACTCTCAAAGCTCACTGCATGCTCCACAACTGTGCCAACAAGCAGTGTGCAAAAATATTTTGCAAAACACTGCAAGAAGTAGCTCCGTAAACATGTCCTCCAGAGAAACAGGAAGAAGCATCAGATCCACAGATAGCATAAACAGGTTCCTATTGGCTCAAGCATAGGTCTGGACCATGAATTCCCAGCACCCTCCAAACACCAAGCAGCATTTCATACGACAGTGAGGGCTTCATACCTCGTGCCTCAAACATTTCATTCTGGGGCTCTTTAGCACCTTCTGCTTCTTCATCTGATTTCAGGCTCTGCAAACAGAATGAATGAACGTACAATATTAAAGGGTTGACTCAGCTCAGAGGTGCCGAGCAACAGGCCTCTATGATCAGTCCCTTCCACCAGTCCTTCTGACACCCCCATCACAATAGTACCTGCCATTATAGGGCCAGAGCACTGGCAATGCTTTCATCTCCCTTGCTTTTTACCTGCGGTGTATTTCAGGATATTTGGAGGTTCATTTTTAGAACATAATTGGCACACGAGGGGCTGGAGTATATGTTTCTTCAGGACACTGAATAAAGAGCTGTCTATGAATGCAAGGAATTGGACATGATGGCACAGGAGGCCTCAGGCCATGCTCTGGTCTCAAGCTGGCCTTCAGCATAACTTGTCCTCGCAGCCTCCCATCAGGCAGGGCAGAGCTACTGTCTCCATTTCAGAGGCAGACGGCGCAGACATGCCTAACAACTGAACCATTCTCAGATATCACTGGTGGGGAACCAGTTCACAATTGCTGTGGATTAGAGGTACTCACAAGCACAGTGCTCTAGTGTTCCAGAGAGAACGGTCACCCTTCAGGCACTGAAGTGCTGTGGTTCCAACACCAGGGGGATTAGGTGAGGATGGAGCACCCAGCCCAGCATGCTGCACAGTGGATGGGTAGGGTGGTGGGGGAAAGGAAAGGAGTGCTCACACCCATGCTTGGGGGTCCCAGGGAGTGGGAGACCTGGGACAGGAGGAGTTTTCACTTTTCTGATTCCTATTCTCTCCTAAACATGAATTCAATAAAAAACTTCAGTGGCCTGCAACTGAATGAAGAAGGCTGCATTATGCTTATCTGACCTAGGTGGCAGGGGGGAGAGCAGTAAGGAGAGAAGAGAGTGCTTGTACCCATACTTTTGGGTTCCCAGAGGCTGGAGGGGCATGAGAGTCTACAGTGGAATAGGGAGTGAGGACACAGCTGGTTGTGAGAAAGGTAGTTTTTATTGAGCAAGTACAGCAAGGGAACTTGTCGATAAAAAGCGCTGATAAAAGAAAAGGAGGCAGTAGAGTTCTGGCTGCGTGTCAGAGCAGCTAGTTGCAGCAGTGGGTGGGGAGGAAGGTGGGGGAAAGGAAGGATGTTGAATGGGGTGCTGCGCAGACTAGTGTCAGGGAACACTTGGTGTCAACACAGTGTTGAATTGGTGCCCTGTGAACCAGTTCAAAAGAGAGTATCTGATTTTACATGTACACTTTTGAACCATTCTAGGTAGCTTTACATAGGTTTAACAAGCTTGTATGTCTGCCCACTTCAGGCTTAATTTTCATTTAAACCAACCTAAGGGTTACATGTGTCCATACCCAGAGGCACTGAGGTCCAGAGCCTTGAAGATGTTTAGACACCAGGGGGCCACTATTACATACCTAAGTTCACTTACATGCCTAAATGCAATTCTATTCCACCCTGCTCAAGTCCTCAAAAAACTGTTAATACAAAAAAATAGTAGGTGGATCCTCCTTCTCCTCACTGCATTTTTGTGACTCATCATTAAGGGTCCAACGACAGTGAGTCACAATGGATTACTGGATTTTCAGGGAGTGAAGCAGGGTGGAACAGAATTACACTAAAGCTAGGGGTACACCAATAGAGATTTTGGGGGCTAATACTGATAGCCCATTTTTAAGAAGTCATATTGGCTGATACCGATACAATTTCTGATATAGCTGTGTGCAGCTGGTAAGCCTGTTATGCTGGATGGGGAGGGTGGAGGGAAGAGGCATGGGCAGGCAGATCAATGCACCCCACAATGAGGGAGGGAGGGGGCAGGGGCTGGCCAGCCAGAGTGGGGCAGGGTGTAGGAT
>NW_005842279.1:683541-704445 GCF_000455745.1 Alligator sinensis
GGGTTGGGCTTGGGGCCAGGGTTAGAGGGGGCTGCAGCCACCCCAAAATTTCGCATAGCCCCGGCTCAATGCCCCGCCTCCACCCATACGCTAGGAAGAGCCCTCCCCAACACCCCTTCCCTCCCCCCACAACCAACTGAACAGCTGCACACAGCTCTCCATACTGCCAGGCTATGCTCCTTGCTGTGCTGTGGCTGCACACACGCAGGGGCATTTATCGGCCAAATTATCAGCTGCATTGGGTCGATTTCTGATACGGCGAATTTTCTTTATTTTGGTACCGATCAGATAATTGAACTGACGTATTGGTACACCTCTAAAGCACCTAAGTTCACTTAGATTCCTCATTAGGTGGAAGAGAATCTGACCCCTAACTGCCAGCAAATTCAACTAGGGTTTATAAAAATCATAACAGTAAAACAAGGAATAAAAACCCTTATATATAATAAAAGGAAATGAAGACCAGAGCAACAAAAAAGGCAAAATTGCCATCACAAAGGGGCAGCACAGGCTAAACAAAAGAACCAAGTCAAGGGCCTCGATGGTGCAGGCAGGGGTGGGAATGGGAGGGGCAGGGACCCAGTCATGCACAGAGCAGACTTCAGTGCTGAAGCCAAGGAAATGAAACTGCTCTGAATCAGGGTGCCAATCTGCCCTCTCAGCACTGGAGACATTAGCATTTGTTTTCTCTCCAAATAATTTTCTACCAACTACAAGCCTGGTCTGTTGCTGTTTGCACAGTACTTTGACAGTGGCACACTACGTGCAATTATTTTCCCCCTATGTGCTCTGCTTACATGTAAGTGCTCTGCTTACATTTTCTCTAAATATAGTTAGTTGGTTTGACTCCTCAGCTCTTCTCTGGAGGTAGCATAAGCAACATCATTCTGTGCTTTCAACCTCAGGTGGAGAAAAACCAATTTAGCCTGGCAGGATCCCACTGAGATGCAAACACCATTGCAGCATCAACATCATGAAAGAGTCTATGCCCCAGAGAGCTTACAATCTAAAAGGACAAAGACTGGCAAGAAGTCGCAGGGGAAATAGACACAGGAAGTTGAAATCATGTGAATTTACTTGAGCCGGGAGCAGCACCCAGGTCTCCAGAACCTCACTCCAGTGCTTGTTACCTTCAACAGGCCTTGGCTCAGGCACACTGATGGAGCCAGGAATCCCCTTAACTTCTGCTCATAAAAAACTTCCACTCAGAAATGCTGTATGCCTCAGGTTAATATTCTGACAACCAACTTAATTGCCTTCTTGTGGATAAGCTGTGTTACAGGACAAACATCTTCCAGTCTGAAGCAACTAACAGTCTGGGTATTTGTTAGGCTGGAAGCTGTTTGGGGAAAGCACAACCCCTCCTTTCCACTCCAGTGAGGTCTGCTCCGGTGACCAAGTGGCACCTGCATGGACTCTTTGCCTAGAAGCAGCTTCCAACATTCCAGCACTCAGCACGAGCAATTCTTGCTAACCCAAAGCAGATCAAACTCCTCAAAGACCTCCATCAGCAGCCCCTGCTGAATTGGTGAGACCTTGAATGGGGCCTTTTGTTAAATCATGGATTTCAGTGAAGCAAGGAGTTTCAGCAGAGTCTGAGCAGCCAATTGAGATTAGCCAGAGAATGAGTCACCCCTACCTCCACACTCTCCAGAGATGCAGAGCGTCTCAGCTGACTTTTCCCATTGGCTTTGACTTGTGGCTCCTGTAAATACTTGGTGGTTTCCATCTCAGTGTCCTGGAGCTCTGGCCTTGTCCGACGGCCATACCACTTGGCTCCATTCACGTACTTAGGCTTGATTTCATCTGGGATGGCTGGGAGGGGAAAAATAAATCCAAGTCTGGGACAGGCAAATGTCTAGACAAAGCCCCTTTAAAATTCCATTTCCGCTTCGTTAATGAGATCTTGAAGCTCAGACTAAAGGAAACACCACCAGCGGAAAATATGCAGGGGGAAAAAAAAGCAGTGCTCTGGACAAAACCTCTTTCACTGTGGAGCTACAGCATTACCCCCTGGCTTTCTTGGAAAGAAAAACAGCTTACCACGAAGGACAGTCATCCCAAATTATAAAGAGGGACCCCTCCTCCCACCCCCGGTTAAGATTCTTACTTATGCCAGGAGAGAAATGTTTCCTCCTTCCTCAGTTTTCATTTAAGTGCAACAGTAACTGCAACCTTCGTGCAACAGTTGCAAGAGTCAAGTTGTCTGTGGGCACTGGTCATAGGATTTCTGGCTTCTGAAGGCAGGAGTCCAGTGCCTGAGCTAGAGGAGTGGGGCCATTATTTTGCAAGTAGGAAACAAATTCATAAGTCTCTATCTGGTGTGGCCAGCAAAAGCAGACAGAAGGCATACATCTGTCTATATGAATATAAGACAATGTCATTTTCTAGACTCCATTTGTGCTTAGAAATTCTATAGTGCTCAAAGGATTGATACAATCCTTGAGACCGGGAGACAAACGCAGCTCTCCAATACTCTAGCCTTTAATGTCTTTGTTCTCACAGCTCCTCCTTGCAAGGCAGGTCCATGCCATTCTCCCCAGTTTTCAGACAGGAGCTGAGACAAGGAGAGGATCAGTCACTAGCCTAGGGCCATACAAGGAGCCTGTGACAGCAGAAAAATCAAACGGGGTCTCTCATGTTCCAGGGTAATGCCCTAATGACTAAGCCAACTGTCCAGTCCACTTTGCCAGTTCAGAGACGTACTCTCCCATGCACCTAGGATCGGGCCCAGTGGCAGATGCAGGAAGCAAACCTGAATGGCTGGCAAGAGATTCCCACCTTGGTGTCCATCTGCCTACTCACCTGGTTCCAAGTAACTACTCTCCTCATCAGAGATGCCCAGGTCGATATTGGAGGACAGCACTGTCACGAAGCCTTCTTTGAACTCTTCAAAGTTAACCTGGTGGGGACAGGAGAAACCACTCAGACTGCTGGAAGGAGGGCTTTGCCAATGTGTAATTAGAAGTCTTACAAGCCCAGAGCCATTTCTCTGAGGGGAGACTGTGGAGAAGCCACTGGAATCCACAGACAGAGAACTTGTGTGTACCTGTGCATGTCTCTGTGTGCACACATGCATGGGGGTGGGGGGGGACACAGAGTGGAGAAAACACCCACTGTTCAGGTATCCGTGTGTTGGGAGCTTTTGAAAAAAAATCTGATGTTAAAAAACACTAACATCGTACTGCCTGGGACCTGTCTGTCTGGCCTCAAGCCACCCGAACCCAACTATTCTGCTGCTTTCAGGGTCCCCCATGGGGATCCCTACTGTCACCATCTTATAGACAAACTTCTGGAAGCGGTTCCTCTACATAGACCATTACTGCTGGTCTCTTAAGCTAATAGTGAACGGTGTTAATATTAAACATGATCCTACTACTGATGGTTTTGCAGCAGCACTGAATGAACACATCCAACTGCAATGAAATGCAATGACAGGAGTACAGCTAGTCACTGGGATGCAGAACTAAGGATTCAGCTCTCTCTAGCCACCGCCCCCCCCCAGGAATTGTCAGGTTAGCTCCATCTCTGCAATTTTCTTTAAAAAACAAAAAGGGGCATCTTATTAACATGAGGACATGCCTAGGCTCTCCCTTGATCTCCCTCCAGCAAATGGACAAAGTTCAAATGCTCAAACAGTGCAATGGAGACCGAAGAGTCCTTTACATGCAGGGAGAAAGTGAATTGAGAGGCCAGCTATAAAATTCCAGTCTAATGAAATACCACCACTACAAGTCTGTCTCCAGCCTTTTCTGCAGATAAGCATGTTTCCTTGAACTCACCAGCAAGGAACAGAATGTAACCAAAAGTTTTGTAATCACATAAAAAAAATTTGGTTGCAGTGTCATTGTTTAATTATCTATCCAGTTATTTCCTTTCCTCCCACAGTCTTCTCAACCATCAAATGAAGTCACTAGCACTGGCATTCTGCATTTTTAGGGAGTGGAATATTAGCCGAAACTGAAATTAACTCTTCTCTTTACAATAATTTGAGGGATCATCTGGAAAACAGGAGAATTTCCACTGTCCAACCACTAAGGAGAGTTCAGAGCTGTGAGTTTTTAAATACATTGAAAGTTTGCCCCAAATGTATCAAAAGGCTCCTGAAGTACTTCGGCCTATTTAAAATAGCATTCAGTTGATTTATGATTCTGGACTGAAACCACAAGGAAGTTTGTAACCTGACCTTCAGGCTTACTAGAAATAAGATAGACTCAGGGAACACAAATCCTGTAAAACCAAAAACAGCTTGTACAAAGCCCTGCAAAACACAACTCTGACCCCATGCTGGTCATGAGGAGTTTGAGCTTGGAGTCCATTTAGATCCAGATTTCTCCTAGAATTTTGTTCCACTGTCACTGGGTTACCCAACTGTCTTTTGAACATGGACTGGAGAAACTGCTATAGCCTACCCAGCACTACACAACATTTAGTGCATGCATGTGCACACACATTATTGCATGCCACCTAGCAACTTTGACAGGATCAGAACAGCACCCAGGGCACGGGCCACAACGTTTTTGAGCTGTATGCCAAAGTACACCACAACCTGGACTTAGAAGATGTTGGAGTGCCAAGCCGGACAGCAGGGGAACCACGAGGGCCCCTATCCTTGTTGTGGTAGTGTAGCCCTGCCAACTTCCAAGGTTTGTGTGCAGCCGTTTCCAGAAACAAGCTGTGCCGGAGCTCCAGACCCTGGTGCAGCCACTTGTAGCCTTGTGGCTCCCTGCTGCAAGCAGCCTAGGCTCTGGGCAGGCCTTTGCTACCTACCATGGAGCCCAGCCTGCTGACAGCAGGCAGCCGCAAGCCTGCAAGTGGCCATATCAGGATTCAAAGTCCCAGCCCGGCTGCCTGCACACCTCAGGGAGCACGGTAGGGAGGGGGGGCAGAGTTGCACTGTCCCAGGTCCTTTCCCTGCTATGCGCTCTGAGGCACACATGCAGCCACTGCTGGCTGTGGAGCTGGGCCAGGGCTCTGGGCCTGGTGCTCTGGCTGTAGCCTCCCTGCCATATCTGGCTTGAGTTCCAGGCATCTGCTGCCTGCCAGGGAGCCTGGCCAGCTCACAGCAGGGCTTGCAGCCTCCCTGCCACCTGCTGCAACAGCCTGGGCTCCATGGCTGGTAGCAGCTGCCAGGAGCCCAGGCTGGCTGTAGTGTGCCGAGAAAAGCGGCTTTATGTGCCATGCTCTAGTATGCAAGCCAGGGGGTGCTCGCTCCTGGCTTAGGGTGAGGCTTCTGAACTTTTCCCTTCTGTACAAAATGGAGGTGTTAATCTTAATGGTGCAGTTAAGACTGCATTTGAAAAAAAATCTACAAAGCAGTGCAGAGAAATGACTATCTATCTCTTTGGGTGGCCTTTTTTCACTGTGAAGGGACAGGCTGTGCCTTGAATTGTATGCCAAGGAAAACAGCTACAGTCATTCTTCAAGGCAGCATTTAAAACCACTAGTCTATGGTAGTTTCTTCTCGTTTGAAATCCACTGAGTTGCCACAAACACAGAGAGGGAGAAGAATTTTGAGCAGATTTTATGTATATATACACAAACAATTAAGGAAATGTTACAAAAACAAACATCATAATTGACCAGGTGTATGTCCACCCCAGACAACATACAAAACATTTCCCTTTGGAAACAGCCCTCTGTCTGAGGCGGTGTTTGTTTTGCATTGATCCACCCATACAAAATCCACCAGTCCTTTGGGTCAGTCCTTCCCCCCTCTCTCAAAAATATGGAGCATGCTAAGGAAATTAGCAGCCAAAAGCTTTATGGCCAAGCAAGTTCTGGTTGCCTCACTCCTTCTCCAGCCTTTTCCAGGGACATTCCTGACTCCTAAGGTTCCAGCCTGCCTCCCCTTTCCAGCTTCCCCCACCCATCCCTCCTGGCACCTCCTCTCCCCACTTCAGCTCACACACTTCCCTGTGCCTGGCCTTTGCCTGGGGAAGGAATGTGCATCTCCTGGCAGGAGCCCCAGAGGACACAGGGAGCATTGCCAGGTGTCTGAGGGAACCAGACTTTTGATTCAGTAAAATCCCAGTGCCTCTGGATGCAACTGCAGTGCAGAGTTCTTGATGGGCATCAGAAACCGCATGCCTTGCCATGCAGAGATGGCCTAGACTTGTTTATCCTCATGGTGCACTGGGGTCAGGGTGGCAAAAGCAGAGCAGGCTTATGACCACTGGCAGAAGTGCATGTTGGGGAAGATTTTTCTTTTCACACCAGTGCACACAGATCTGTTTGTTCTGTCTCTGCCTCCAAGTTCCAACTCTTGTACATCCCTAACTGAGCTAACAAGATACTACAGGGCTCAATTCAAAGCTGGTTGAAGTTGAGGAGCATTACTAACTGCAGGGGTTTTGGAGCAAGCCCAAGAGAATGATCTCACATCTGCTGTGAACCAGTGGCTTAAAATTCTTATGAGATTATTATAGGATTCTGAAGTTCTCTCGTTAGTACATCACAGAGCCAGGTGCTCTTGCAGGGAAACCCCTGCCACGGGGCAAGGGACAAGCTTAGAAGACCTCTCCACCCCCATATATTTGCATTGGGCTTGCACCAAATGTAACTAAACCAAAACCCTGGGTAGACCCTCTCATTTCAGTTTAAAATATCTGATTTTATTCAATCATTAATAGGTTTAAGCAAAGTTTCAGTCCGGGTCTGCTCTGCTGGGTGTAAACTGGGTGTTACAAGTGAGCCCATGCAATGTTCTGGACTTGGTTAAGGTCCACATCACTTCTCGGCCTCTTGAAGGCTCAGATCAAGTGTTGCATCTTTAGTTGCATTGGTGCAACAGTGCAAGTCCCAGTGCCCTACCGCAACAACACCCAGAGCCCAACCCCAACAGGAAAAACAGCAGTGGATCCAAACTGAAGTTCCTGAAACTGCTGGGATCTTATGGGCCAAGGGCAGCAAGTAGATATGCACAGATGGGTGGGAAAACCCAGAGTGGCCAGAGTGGGAAAGTCCATCTTGCCTAGTCCTGTGTTCTACAGCAGAAAGCGCCAGACTCCCAGAAAGGTCTAGGACCCCTACAAGAGGCCAGTGCAAGATATTCTGCTTCCACAAGGGTGAAACCCAAGTCCCAGATTAGAGACTGGCTGAAACCCTGACACCCAACCCCATCTTTCCCTTTCTAAAAATCTGACCCTTACTCAGAGACCAGAAACCAGGGGACAAACAGCAAGAGAGAGGCACCAGATTTAAAAGAGAAAGAGTCAACTCCTTTTTTCACACAGGAGCACATCTAATTCCAACCATGAGGTGCATAAGTGGATGTCTGCACCTAAGGATGATTCTATTTCACCCTGCTCCAAGTCCTTAAAAAACACCATTAACACACACAGGGTCTCTCATCCTTGCTGCTTTTTGTGACTTGCTCTTAAAAGTTAAGAGGAGAGTGGGATGGTATAAAAGTAGGGGTGTTAAGGCCTCTTCAGGGACTTGAGCAGGCTGGAGGAGGATCACACTTAGGCACCTCATTGGTAGAAAAAGGTCCCCATGGGGCACTTGGCCAGCAGAGCTCACTATTACAAGAGAGCTTGAAGGCTAAGAGCTCTGTGGGGCTCCAGAGCAGGACAGGATGAGATGTTTATACAGCTGACAGGAGCATCCAGGAGACACAACAGGAAGGAAGGATGATTTTCAGAAAGGCTGTAATCTTCACCTCCCCTAAGCCATCAAGTTCCAATTCAACAGACTTTCCCCAAGTGCAAGTCCTATACAGAGCCTAAAAAGGGGGAAGTGTATGTGTGCCGGGGGGGTGGGGAAGAGATCCCCACCAGACAAAGCGCTGGGCTAAACAGACCCCAGATGCAATAGCTCATAAGGGAGGGGGTGAGATTCAGTTAAGACCAGAAGTAAAGGGCAGAAAGCTCCCATCTCTGGGGAGGTGGGGGAGACAGAGGTGGGGGTCCTGTGGAATCAAATTGTTCACACTCAGAGACGCAAACATTCAAACATTGGGGTTGGGCGTCAAACAACCCAGCAGCGAACCTCCTGGAACAGGCCAAGTTGCACCCCCCCCATCCCAGGTAGCCAAGCAACACAGCACAGGCGAGTGCTCAGCAGGAATTTCTGTGCTAGTTTCTGGTAAAAAACAAAAAAAAACAAAACAAAACAAAACAAAAAACTTTCCTGGGCTGGGTGCTTGCAGTCTCCAAGGCATAAAGATTAGGGTGCTGCATTGGTGTAGATCCCTCAAGCCATCCAGGGCCCAACTGAGCTTGGTGCTTGGAAACAGCAGGTGAGCAACATGTGGTCAGCCTGAACATACCTCTCACATGTGTTGTGGGCTGCAGAAGGTTTCCTAAACTTCACTACCAAATACTCTTCAGCAGTTAGAGAATCATGGGGCCAGACCCACAGCCAGTGCAAGTCAGCACAGCTCCACTGAGGATCTGACTGCTGATCTCCAGCTACATTGGGGTAGTGCTTTTGCACTGTCCTAAAACTGACATTGACCCCTGCAGGCACAGTCACTCACCCGGGCCAAGTGGTCACTCCCCAGCAGGGTTTGCAGAAGTACTGGCAGCTGCCGCTCCCGATGAAGCTTGTGGCATAGCTCCGTCAGCTCCTCCTTGTCCAGGTAGCCAGTCCCAGTGGTATCACAGCTGTTATAGACCTCCTTCAGCTGGGACACATATTTGTTTTCCTCTTCCTCATCCATCCCATAGTATCCTGCCACCAATCTGAGGAGTCAGCAAGGAGAGAGAGGATTAAGTCTTGCTATGTAAGGCATTAAAAGAGTTTGTCTCCCCTTCCCAGACAACCTCCCAAAACTAGACAGCCAATCTTAAAGCAAAATTAAATCTCCCTCTCCCATCCATAAAAAAGCTTCAGAGATACAGTGTATTATCTCTTTGTTTCAAGTGATGCAGACCCAGGTTCACCAAGCCTTTCACCAAGAAACTACTTTCACCACCACCACATGTTGACAGGCCCGACTCGGGCATGTTAAATGAAACCAGCACTCAGACCACCTAGCCCAAACCTTTCTTCCATATACCACAGTACTCTGTCAAGGTGATGGAGGGAGGAAGAAGATATTGAAAGCCCCATGATTCTGCTGTTCACAGGCAGCAAGCCCTTGGGGGGATTCAGGACCCCACATATACTGCAAAAAGCTGGACCCATGGTTTTGCAGCCAAAGCCCTGGTAAAGTAGCAGCACCCATTTCCTTCACCATCACGAAGGACCAAGATCATTTTTTGGTGCATTAGAAGCTCAGATTTCAGAGCATGATTGTGCCGATTTCAGAGCATGATTCACAGTGGCAGTTGCACAATACCTGGACCCCTCCCCAACTGAATACCCAGGAGAAGGGGCAAAGTGGACGAACAATCCTGGAAACAAGTAATCTTGGTCCAACTTGTGTTGGGTGCATGTGCATGCTTCAGTGCCGGATAGTTCATCAGACACTCAGCAGAGTGGCTCACAATTTGCACAGCTTTATTCCAAAGACACGTATAGATATGAACCTATTAGTTTTCATATCCCCAGCACACAAGCAAGTCTATCCTCCAGAGAAGTTTAGCCAAGGGGACTCCTACTCAGATCAGAGGTTGCACTTTTCAGACTGTGACTGCCTTGTGATACTTAGCACTTCTTTGAAGTCCCTCTCAGGAGCCACAGTCCAGGTTGTGGCCTACCTTGAAGTACCTCTCAGGAGCCACAGTCCAGGTTGTGGCCTCTCAAGTATGGAGCCACACACCTGCATCTTGGCCTGATCCTGGCATTGTGAGATCTGAAGTCAGCCCCTGAAAGACCACATTCCCCATAGATACTTCATTCATTCAGGATAACAAGCACGAGACCAAATCAGACCCAGACTCTTATTAACAGGGCCTCAGAAGGCTCAAAGCTGCCAAGAGCAGACACATGTCTATGGCCGCTCAAGATATCTTGTTTGGTAGCGCAATAGGAAGTGGATTAACAGGAGACCCAAGCAAGTTAAATGTGTGCCTCAATCCCCATGATATCTGTCACAAATTGCTCTCACTGTCCCCCTACAACCCTGCTTCTGGAGCACCACAGCCAGACAGCCTGCAAAGGCAGGAACAGCATCAGCACCACAAAGGGCATCCCTCCAACTGAGGAAAGTACATGGAGGGTGACAGGGCCAATCTCAAGGTAAGACTGGGTAAGAGAAGATCCACAACCCCATCCAGACCACCTGTAGGCTGAAACTGGGCACAGCAGTTATGAGAAAGCACAAGGAACCTTCAGGCCATGACCAAGGTCTTGAATTGTGCCCAGATCCACGACACTCCAGTACTGTGTGGGGCAGGAAAGCACCCACATACCTCAGCATTCAAAGAAATCTTGGAGAATAACCTCAAGTAACAGCTCTCTCCCTTCAAAACTTGCCTGTCCAGAGATGTGTTACTGCTTTAACCAAACTAGGATAGCTAAAGTGATAGCACCACCCCATTTGGATGCAATGCTGATATGCTGGGGGTCTCACACATCTCTAGCGTTGGCTCTGCACCCCTCACACACCTCTCTCTGATGGATGCAGTTGCCTGGCAGTCAACAGATCGGGCCTCAGCTCCCAGCTTTGCTGCTTGTTCCCTGCATAACCTTGGATGAGTCACTCAAGATCTCCCTACCTGCTTCAGAGGTAGTGTTCCTGTTCCCCGCACCCCGCTGGTGTCTCTTCACAGCTATTTCAATCACAGACTGCCTCTTACTCAGTTTGTGCATTGAGGAGCCTGTGGTTTTGCCATGTAACCAGTTACTGTTAACAATGCTGTACCAAGCAATTGTGGTGCCACTAACCCAAAATCCTCCTTCCCATTTGTCCCATTACTAAAAGAAAAAAAAAAGTTCAGAAATTAGAACAACCCACATTTGAAGTGGCTGCAAACATAGTTTAAGTTAAATCTGATGATTGCAGGAAAGACCCATAGGGTAAATCAGAACATGCACTGCAGTGAATGACCCACACCAGAAACCCCCTGCTCCCCATTCCATAGGCCCAATAGATATTCTCATACTCTCACATTTCCAGACCTAGAGGTACCCAAGCACTCAATAGGTGGAAATTGAAGGGTAAGGGCCATTCATTCAGCAGGCCATATTAAGCCTGCCAGGTGAGTAAATATTCATTTAATACAAAAAGGAGTAAGCGAAACCCAAGTTTCTGCATATACAGACACACAACCCTCGCTGAACTGGCCTCCTTATGTCCAGGCTTGAGCCCTCCCTCCACTTGCCAACTGTTGCCAGCTCCTCCTATGACCAGCCCAGTTGCTGACCTTTCCCACTGGTGGTGCTTAGATGTATGGAGCAGCTGTGTTGTTTGCTCCCACCTGACTGACTAAAGCAGGTTACTTCACACTGTAAGAAGCTGATGAGACACTATGTTAAAGAGCAGGCCAGAAGACTCTTGGGTTTGGCTCTGTTAAAATGTAAGCTGCTCAGGTGTGGGTGGAGACAGGGGGAGACCAAAAAAAGGAAAACTAAGGTACTTTAGTGCTGAAAGGAAACAGGTCCTGTTGTTCCTCTTCCTTCTATACACATCAAAAGCCTTGCTGGGACAGTGCTTGCCTAACACTTTCTTCCTTAAAAACATCTCCGCTGCAAACACCTGTAACTTCTCGCAATAGCACTGGCACCCATGCTCATCAGCACAGTCTGACCTACCTGTGAAATTCTGACTCAGAGATAGAATTGCTCCTCAGCAAAAGTATCTCCACTTCCTTCCTTCCCAGGGTACCATTGGCCTGTGCCAACTCAGCTAGCACACAGTGGAGCTGTTGCCCTGTGGGGTCAGGCCAACTCTCAAGATCTCAATATTGCGCTGTTAGACAGGAGGGTGTGACACAATTGCACATATACAAACACATAAATCAATTAGGTGCACACACACACACACACACACACTACCAACTCAGGCACATACACATCCAAACCAGCCTAGGCACATGCATACCTATCACCAATTCAAGTACATACACTCTACACCCCAAAAGTTAGAAAAAAAATAATTGTCCATACCCGCACACTCAGTACACATACATAGATCACTAATTGGTATATCATGCACACAATGCCATACATATACATACACACACTCACAAACCACCTACACATACACACAGGTAAGTTCCTAACTTGGACGGTATGGTATGTGTGCGCTTGGGGTACCTGGGATACTTGGGGGAAGGTTAAGGAGAGAGAGAGAGAGAGAGAGAAAGCATAGGGATTGAAAATTGCCAGAACTGGGATTAGAACTGGTAGACTAGAGAGAAGCTGACTGAGGAACTGAGGCTTGGGATTACTTAAGGTAGATTGGGGCTGGAAACTGAGGCAGACAGCCCAGATGGGGGGGGCAGATAAGTGGTGGCAAGGAGGAAACAGTCAGGAAAAAGACAAAAACCCAGCTTGGGGTTTCAAAATAACAGGTTTATTGAACAGACAGACAACACATTACACAGACCCATGAAGTTATTGGTTCCCCACACACACAAGTACTCACAATGGCAGCAGGAGAAAGAGACGCAGTAGAAGAACTAGAGTCCAGGTAGGGAAGACAAACAGAGTCCGAGTCCTTGGATGAAGAGAGGGTGGGGGTGATAGCTACCTATCCAGGCTGGAAAGGGGTCTTTGTCCAGCAGGTGTTGTCCAGAAAGGGGTTGCCAGCAGGGCCTCTGGGTGGACAGGTGGTTTGGCGTGTGCTGGTCCAGATAGAGAGGGCGTCCCAAGGAGTCAGGCTTTGTTACCCCTTTTTATGGGGCAGACTACCTCTGCTCTCCTGTGGGGAGGGCCTGTCCAGGCAATGTCAGTCCTGTTCCAAAGGGTTCCAGGTGTTCATGCTGAGCATGTGCAGCTTGGCACAATGGTGGGTTGCCTCATCTTTTGTTTCTTGAATGCTGAGGGTGGTTCCAATGGCTGGGGCGTTGGTCCAGGTATTGGTTTTGATGGTTCGGTCATTCAGAGGGAGCTATTTTTAGACCTACTGCCATTGTCTCTCAAGCACCCTCATTCATCCCCATTCATTCAGGAACCAAGTTACATAGAAGGGGTAGGTGAATCATAGGTTGCACATCCAGGCATGGGGATAAGATGAAGGCTTGACATGACTTATGCTAACTTACATATATAGGCCTAAAACAGTAATCATACAATATAAAAGCAGTAAAAACAAACAAACAAACAAACAAAAAAAGATCAATACAAACATAATAATTATCACTTATAAAACAGTGGATATCTATAATCAAAATAGCAGGGAACTTATTTGCAAAGAAGGGAGAGAAAAATAAAACTTACTACTTAAAATAAAATGTTAAAGCTTATCCTACATCTTAGCTTACTTATACTTATCTATAGGGAACAGAGAAGGAGAGAAAAAAAAAAGTCAGAAATGGTTGGAGAAGGGGAGAGAAAGCATTTTAAAATAAAGAAAAAAGAAAAAAACTGGGGGTTTTGCTACAGAGCCATGATTCTGCCATGCAGTAAGGGAAGCAGCAGGCTCTGAGCATTTCCTTACTCCTGGGCACAAGGGCAAGGTCTCCTGCTTAGGGTTCTTGCTCTCAGGAGGGGCAAGGCAGTAAGCACATATAGCCTTGATCCCAAAGAACAGAAACGGCACATTTACATGTCCAGTTTCATTCCTGCACATGCCCACAAGGCTAAGGCCACGCTGGAAAAAGTGTCCAGATTCCCAACAGCCTTGGAGAACAACATTTTTGATTTGCATGGGTGTTTGTCACCTGCATCAGCCTCTCAAACCCACAGCAATTGGGACAGGTACTGCACTGTCCCCCATGCCAAGCAGAACCTCACCCTATGCTTACACCCCTGCCTATAGATTCTGGAGATGGAGGACAAGCATGATACATGACCTTCCAAATGGGCAGATAAGTGTCCCTCTGCAGAGGGCTCCTAGAGTTCCTGCATAATAACCCCAGACACTAAGGACAAGGATATGGACACTACTCTGAGCCACCCAGGCACCACTCAACAGGATTGTGCCTCATGGCCTGGGGAGTCCACAGAGCTACTATGCTGGAGAAGTACATGGAAATACAGAGTGGGGGTGTCAAGGTACAATCAGCTACAAAGACAGAGGGGGCTATGGAAGCCAGACTTTTCCCAAGTGCTACCCACATTCCCATTCTGCACCCATTTGAGCAATCACCACTGCAAAGTAACCAGAGACAGACCCTGCCCCACAGTGATGTCAATCCTAATGGATCCCCAAGGTCCGTGTCTAGGTATTTACAAAGGGCAACTGGCATAGGGTTGTCTTCCCTATTTCTACAAACTTTGTGCGAGTGAAGGCAGTGTGTTCATTTAGAGACCATTGGTACCAGATGCCCCATCCACCAGCAGCGATTGCTTGGCTGATGCGACTGGGGACACCACTTCCAAAGACTGTAACCATGCAGAACAAATCTCAGCACACCCTGATCTGCCACCCCTATGGGTTCTCTCCTTTGGAAAGCTTCTGCAGGAGGGAGACAGGTTGGAGAAAGAAAGCAACAAAAGCAGGACCCTTCCCTCACAAGGGGCTTAGGCTATAGTCGTGCAAAACTGTGCATTTTTAAATTCACACTTCTCAGTGCAAAGAACATGAGAGAAGGATAGTGTTATTCAGCATAATGGCAGCAGAATCAGCCCACAAAACATTAAGTTGTACATAAGACAGGCTTTTTTTCCCCCCACTTGTAGCACTGCAACATATACCATTTACGTATGTAGCCTCAGGACTGGAAGGCGGCCACGCAGACCCCTTTCCAGCCTGGATAGGTAGCTCCAAGTAACATCCAAACTTAGAATCAACAATGTTCATTAAGCACACAGCATTGTCACCTGATCAGTTCCACTCTTTTTTCCTCCCCAAGGCTAAGCATTATTTCTAAGGCTTCTAGGAGCAGCCTTGAGAGAAAAAGGGGGACAGCAGCCCTGAAGCCAACTAGCTCCTGCCATTTTCAAGGCTTTTCACTGCAGCCCTTGGACTCTGTTCCCACTTCCCCCAAGTTAATCAGAGTACAGTTACAGGAGGTAGACAGAGGGGCTGAAAGATGTCAGTTATATGGTTAAGAGCATACCAAAATAACCCCCCAGTGGGTTGCATATTTAGCGTTCCACATTCTCTCAGTTTTTATTAAAAAAGAGAAAATCTGTGAATTTTTCAGGGTTTATCTTCATAGGTTTCATAGACATTAGGGCTGGAAGGGACCTTGAAGATCATCAAGTCCCTTCCAGCCCTCATGTCTATGAAAAATGAAAACCATGATGAAATTAGGATAAAAAAGGAAAAAAAAAAAAATCAGTTTAAAATCAGGGAAAAAAAGTCATCAGTGAGGGAGGGAGGGAGGAAGGCTGTGACTAGGGAAGGGGCACAGCATGGTGCAGCCCGTCAGCCGCTCCTGGGGCTGCAGCAGGGAGAAAAGAAGGGGGAGCTGTCAGCGGGTGAGGGGCATGGGTCGTGGGGGCACGGCTCTTGCTGCTACGCATCCCCTAGAAGAGCTGTGGGCTAGGGGGCCTGTGCCGGGCTCTTCCCAGGCGGTGCATGCCCCTGGATCAGTGGCATGAAGCACATGGTGCTGCACCCTACCTTTCTTCCCTGGCTGCATTCACGCCCCTTCCCCCTGCTGCAGTAGCCTGCTGCCAGGCTGTCCTGGCATTTGTTGGGGATGGGGGGAATGACATGCGGCCAGATGGGGGGCAGGGATGGGACCTGGCACTGGCACCTCCCACCCTGGCCGGGCCAGAGCCAGGAGCCCCACATCCCCAGGCAGCGGCTCCAGCCACCCTCCCCTGACCCCAGCCACCTCCCGCCCCACATACAGCTGCCGCCACCACCCCTACCCACATTCGGCCAGAAACCTGTGCCTCAGGTAACTGGCACAGCGACACTTTTAGTTTACCAGCACCACCCATTTTTCAGTTCAAATCCCTGTTAACTGGCACAAGTGGGGAATGGGCCATTCCCCGCTCATGCTGGTTAACAGGGATTTGAACTGAAAAACAGGTGTAAAAAAAAAATAAATAAATAAAAAAAAAAAATAGTTCAGTAAAAACCGAGTGGCTTAATCAAAAAAATCAGGGAATTTAATCAGCAAAATAAATAAATAAATAAAAAAACCAAAACAAACAAACAAAAACAATCAGTAAAAACTGAGAATGTGGAACACGATGCACATGGCTTAGAATACAACAAACCTCTGTTACCCAAGTATCGGTTAAGTGGATTACACACTTAGCTGATGTGCGTAAGTGGAGTACACCACACTGCTACCAGCATGTCAGTGGTGGTTTTTATTTACTAGATATTTGCAAGCTAACTGGAGTCCTGGCCAATGTCTTGTCAGGGAGCTGGGGGTTGCTTTGTCAGCATGACAATAACACTGCTGCAAAGATTACAAAATGGCACTGATTACACAGAGGCACTGAACTGTGAGGGGTCCATGTTTAGACTGGGATTCATCAGGCAGGTATGTAGCTCTGAAAATACTCTGAGGTAGCCAGTTTAGTCTATGCACAAGTCTGCTACACTGATCCTAGCAAACAGCTTGGGGTCTGGCATTGCGAACAAGGGCTCCCAGTGTCCTGCAGGATGGCAGGTGCGGAATAGCCTCGATGCTGGCTGGCAATTCAGAGCAGGCAAAGTTGGGTGAGCATTGGCCAGTAAAGCAATGCCACAGAGCACTAAACTTGCACACCGGAGGGAGTGCAAGCCAGCACCTGGTTGCCCTCTGGAGTAGGAGTGGGGCAGATTGCTCTGCTCTCATGCCCCGTTCCTCACCAGCCTGCATCCCTTACAGAAGCATGGCAAGAATGATCGAGCAGCTCAAAAGGCATGTCCTGCTGTTCCTCCCACCCACCATCACTGCCAAACAGACTGCCCTGCAGCCCCATTGTCTCTGGCAGAGTCTGCCAGAGGGAAGGCAGAGCCTAACTTGCAGCTTCCCTAGCAGAAATGGAGGCTTTGTGCTGCCAGAATGTCTGCTGAGGCCCCAAACAGGAACTGGGGTATGGAAAGGGTCAAAAGACCCATTAAAGCCCCACTTTATTCTCCCCGCCCTCCAGCCAGGCTGTGTTCAGAGATAACACTGCCTTCTGCACACATGCACTCACAGAAGTCCTGGGAGATTTCTCTTTCCCTTGCCAGCCAGACAACATCTGGACGTGGTGCAGATGGCTGTATGGGAAACATTTTTGAGCAGGACAATGCTAGTGCATTCTGAATAGGGAGAAGGCAACACCCTTAGACCCTCAAGCTGTCCATGATCCAGAGGACTCAAATGGTTGCTTGACCACTGCAAGCACAGAGCTTGAGCGTGACCAGCTCAGGCCCAAATGTTTTTCTGAATCAGCCCTTTCTGGCTGGAGATGGAGGCTACTAGGTGTCCCAGTGATGGGGTCTGCATCCCCAAATCCTTTGGCAATTGTTTCTGAAGCCAAAGGTGCCCAGTGGACAGATGTGTTTACAACAGTTCAGGTGAGATTCTGTCAAACGAGCTATGGCAAAAGCCGCGAGCAGTTGCTTCACCTTGAACCTCCTGTGCTAAGCTGCTGAAGTGCACCCTGGGTCATGGGGGGAGGGGATAGGGGAAGAGTTTTCATTAGCAAAACTTGCTGATAAGCAGAAATACAGAGGAACAGGGCTGGGTTAAGTCCTTCCAGAGAGTGGCACACTGACCTCCAAATGGGCCATTACTGCTGGCTAATGCCTAGGACTGCTTGAGTTCTGGGCTGGAAGCAAGGCTGTCTGCCATCCCATGCCTGTAGGACCTGTAGCAACTTGAAGCAGTATTTCAGTGCAGGGCCAGAGATTTCTGACAGCCAGGTATCAGCTACAGCAATGAGCCTAGCAGGATTCTCAACAATGTAGGGATCTGTATGCAGGGATGTCAGTGGAAGAAGACTCTGCACCAATGCAGGGGCATGAATAACAAGCAGTAAACTGCTGTACTACTATACAGCAATTCAGTGGTCTTTGCAGCTCCTCTGACCACTGCAGCTGCACCACATTCCTCCCTGCATACATGTGAAAAGAGACAGAGCAGCAAAAAAGG
Organism: Alligator sinensis; assembly: GCF_000455745.1. Taxonomy (NCBI): domain Eukaryota; kingdom Metazoa; phylum Chordata; order Crocodylia; family Alligatoridae; genus Alligator; species Alligator sinensis. The sequence goes on from NW_005842279.1 coordinate 701,571, forward strand.
AAGGGCTGGGAAAGGGCAACAGTTCCTTGCTGGCGGTATCTGAGCAGCAACAGGGCACAGACAGGGTGGTCTGTCCATGGTCAAGACAGAGCTAACTGGAAAGGAAATCACTGTGGGCATTCTTCACCCCACAAAGACCCCACAGTAGGGCACTGGTATTGGAGACCCAACAGCCCTGGCCTTCTCCCTGCTTACAGGCAGCTAGAGGAAAGGAGAGATGTTCCCTTGCACCCCATCTCTTCTCCACCTCTGCTCCTGAGCTCTCCTCTATCTCATCACTGAAATTCTAGAGCAGTGGTAGCCAATCCAGGATACTGGGTTAGTCCAGGGGCCCACAGAGCCACCCATGAGTCTGGGGAAAAAAGGACAAGGGTGGGTGCAGGCACTGTGAAGTGGAATGGAGATGGGACCAGAACAGGTCCAGTGCTTGTAGGGGGGACCAGGACAGTCTGGTGTTCAAGGGGGACTAGGTACCTGGCAATAGGGTTAAGATGGGAGCCAGGGTGGACTCAAGGGCAGATCCAGAACCAACTCAGGCCTAGGAATAAGACAGGAGTGGATGAGAGCTTGCTCAGGTATCCCTGGGGCAACCTCCCTTTTCTTAAAGGTATAGGTACATCAAGGTGTGGCAGGAAACAGAAGAGGAGGCTCAGGGTACAGTAAGGGTTGAATAGCCACCAGGGGGTGTCACAGCCACCCCTGGGACAGGCCTTGGTTACACTGTGCTACCATCCCTCCCACTGAAGCCCTTATTGACACAGATGTACAACATGCCACTGACAGTCAGAGCAGTACAACCCTCCTCCTGACACAGATGTAGCTTTCCCCAGAATGAAGGTGCTTTGTGCCAGTGCAGCCATTATGAGAGGGTGAAGGTTTAGTGGATTTCCAGTAGAAGGCATATTTATACCAATGGAAACACATCATTCATGGGACTCACACTTAACCAACACAGCTATACTAGCACAAAAATCACATGGAGCACACCTACAAATATGGTCCTAACTACTGTTTTAAGACAGGAGAACTCCTGTAGAACAAAACAAACAAAACAAAACCAAAAAACCTGACACTATTATAAAGCTTGATCAAATGGGCACCAGGGCCTCAAATTTCCCAGAGTCACTTGTGATCTTAGGCATCCAAAACTCAGACATGACACAGAAGTCTTATGTGACAAAATGCTAAGCTACTCACCCTCTAGGGAAAAAGGCCCTTTCAGAGAGGTCTCAAGCTGGGTATTAGAAGTCACTCAAGGAACAAGAAAAATAAATCAGACCCTTGTTTATGCCATCAGCTATTTTTTCCCCAGTCAAAAAACGACAAGGTTGGAAACTGGTGTAGCCACTGCATTTTCAGCACCAGTGAAGGAGTATCTGAACCACAAGCCAACTATTTGTGGGATGCATTTTCTGGAAGTTTCCGAGTGAGCATTTTTGGTTAACCCCCCAACAAAAAATCCATTCAAGAAAAAACAAAACTGCAAGACAGTCTAGGACTCCCTGCCCCCAGTCACAGCTCTACATGCTTTTATTCCATAGCAACACAAGCGATACCTGGGGGGAGTGGGGGGGGGGAAAAAATCAGTGGCTTGGTGCAATAAACAGCCAGTAACAATCTGCATGAATGTGGTTATTCATTAATTATAGACATTTTGGGGTCTCCTGCTGACTGTTACCCCATGCTCTCAATGAAGGCACTTTCTCCATATGAAAGAGCTTGCTACAGAGCTAGCATGAAGCAGGCAAATGCTTAAGACTTTTGAAAACAATCAGGGTACTCATTTGGATGCCTAAATATGGATTTGGGAGCTTCACTTTAACACACCTTAGGATAAAAAAAAAAAAAAAGAGGAAAAAAGAGTCTTGATTTAAACTTCCAAGTGCCCAGCTTGACCTTAAATCCTGGACACTGCAGTGAAAAAGATAACATTCTCTCACACTTATTCGTTACATAAAATGTCAATTCCACTACTAAGAACTAGGTCAAACCTAAAACAGCAAATATTTTAGTCAAATAGATCTTTCAACACTCATATAAAGTGTATATACAGAGAGAACTGCATATGAAGGGTCTCAAAAGTACACATACCACATGAATAAGGAGAGTACAGACCCTGGACTTCAGAAAAGCAGACCGACTCCCTCAGGGAAATGATGGGCAGGATCCCCTGGGAGGCCAGTCTGAGTGGGGGAAGGAGTCCAGGAGAGCTGGCTGTACGTTAAGGAAACCTTACTGAGGGGGCCAGAACAAACTGCCTGGATGTGCAGGAAGAAAAAGCAAGTGTGGCAAGTGAATCCAAGGATGAGGAAGTAGAAGGATTGTGGGTTAGGCTACATGGGGGGCAAGGAGAAAGGGATTTGGTGGTAGGGGTCTGCTACAGACCTCCACATCAAGGGGAAGAAATAGATGCGGTGCTCCTGAGGCAGCTCACAGAGACCATAAAAGCTAAAAAGGCGGCAGTCATGGGGGACCTAAACTACTCAGACACCTGCTGCGAGACGCAGACGGCAAAGTCCCACCGCTCACGCAGGTTTCTAACCTGTGTACAGGACGTCCACCTGACACAGGAGGTACATGGTCCCACTAGGGGGAATGCCATACTGGATCTGGTATTGGCAACAGGGGATGACATGGTAGGGGACCTACAGATCGGTAGCCATCTGGGGGACAGTGATCACCTAATAATAGAATTCACCATAAGATGTCGAGTGGGTAAGGTAAGTAGTAGGGTGAAAGTGCTAGACTTTAGGAAAGCTGATCTCAATGAACTCAGGGGAATAGTCAAGGACGCACTGCAGAGTAGGAGTTTTGAAGTGATGGGAGCCCAAGAAGGGTGGCTGTGCCTTAAGGAAATGATCCTTCGGGCACAAAG
>NW_005842279.1:706011-706278 GCF_000455745.1 Alligator sinensis
GAGGAGAGACTAGAGAACCTGGACCTTTTCAGCCTCCGCAAGAGAAGGTTGAGAGGCGACCTTGTGGCTGCCTATAAGTTCATCACGGGGGCACAGAAGGGAATTGGTGAGGATTTATTCACCAAGGCGTCCCCGGGGGTTACAGGAAATAATGGCCACAAGCTAGCAGAGAGCAGATTTAGATTGGACATTAGGAAGAACTTCTTCACAGTTCTAGTGGCCAAGGTCTGGAACGGGCTCCCAAGGGAGGTAGTGCTCTCCCCTACC
>NW_005842279.1:706353-712197 GCF_000455745.1 Alligator sinensis
CTCGATGATCTATTGAGGTCCCTTCCGACCCTAACATCTATGAATCTAAGAAAGAAGAAAGCTTACAAGAAGTAACCTGGACAAACAACTTGGGAGGAGTATAAGAGTATTGCTCAGACATGCAGGGATGAAGTCAGGAAGGTCAAAGCGCAACTGGAGTTGCAGCTAGTAAGGGATGCGAAAGGTAACAAAAAGGGTTTCTATATGTAAATCATCAACAAGAGGAAGGTCAGGGAAATGTGAATGTGGGGGGGAAAGCAACCTAGTGACAGATGATATGGAAAAGGCTGACAAACCCAATGCTTTTTTTTACCTGTCTTTACAGGCAACGTCAGGTCCCAGACTACTGCAGCTGGTAGCACAGTTTGGGGAGGTGAGCAGTCAACAATAACAAAAACAAACAAACAAATAAACAAACAAACAAATTAGGGACTCTTTAGAAAAGCTTGATGTGTACAAGTCCATGGGACTGGACATGATGCACCCAAGGGTGCTGAGGGAGTTGACTGATGTGATTGCAGACTTGCTGGCCATTATTTTTTTTAAACTCCTGGGGAGGTCCCACACGATTGCAAAAGGGCAAATTTAGTGCACATCTTTAAGAAAGGGAGGAAGGAGGATCCAGGGAACTACAGACCAGTCAGTCCCTGGAAAAGTCATGAAGCAGGTTCTCAAGGAATCCATTTCTAAGCACTTGGAGCATCTATACGCATGCTCTGGGGAAGAGCACTTTAATTAGAGCATCTCCAAGAACCACTTTAATTAGAGCACCTACAGCATCACGCGTATTCAGTGTCTCGTGCTTCAAAACGGTGGTGGGGGCACTTTAACTAAGCTTGTTTGAAGAGCTTTAGTTAATATGCCCCTGCAACCATTTTGAAGTGCAGGAACACTGAATAGATGGGATATAGAAGCTGCTGCAGCACACTAATTAGCATGCTCCAGCAGACTTGGTTAATTGAGTCTACTCCAATGTGTGCTAATTAGCACAGATTGGAGCAGATGTCCAGCATGTGTATAGGTGTCCTTGGAGAAGAAAGTGATTAGGAACAGTCAGCATGGATTCACAAAAGGCAAGTCATGTCTGACCAACCCGATTGCTTTCTATTATGAGATGACTGGCTCTGTAGATGTGGGAAGAGCAGTAGAAATGATATACCTAGACTTCAGCGAGGCTTTTCTTATGGTCTCCCACAACATTCTTGCAAGCAAGCTAAGGAAGTATGGGCTGGATGAATGGATGATAAGGTGGAAAGAAAACTGGCTGATTGTCAGGCTCAGAGGGTAGTAATCAGTGGCTCAGTGTCCAGTTGGCAGCTGGTATCAAAGTAGAGTGCCTCAGAGTTCAGTCCTGGGGCTGGTTTCGTTCAATATCTTTATCAAGAACCTGGAAGATGGGATGGAGTGCACCCTCAGCAGGTTTTCAGATGACACCAAGCTGGCAGGAGTAGTGGATAAGCTAATTACCTGAAGGGTGATTTCAAAGAGGATGGAGCTAGACTGTTCTCAGTGGTGACAGATGACAGAACAAGGAATAACCATGTCAGGTTGCAGCAAGTGAAGTTTAAGTTAGATATTAGGAAAAGCCCTCTCACGAAGAGGGTAGTAAAGCACTGGAACAGTCTAACCAGAGAGGTTGAGGGTTCTCCATCCTCAGAGGTATTTAAGAACTGGGTACACAAAGCCCTGCCCGGGATGATATAGTTGGAAAGGATCTTGCTTTGAGCAGTGGGTTGGACTAGATGATTTTGAGGTCCCTTCCATCCCTAATTTTCTGTGAATCTAAGGTGAGAGGTACAAGATATTATCTTCATGCAAAGAGGTCACTTATTTTAGGTTGTTTGCAAATGATCTAGCAATTAATTGAGTCTGATGTTAAAGTTACCAGGCAGCCAATGTTAGAGACATTTCATTTAGCATCCAAGAGCTCATTATCTTAAGAGCATTCAGCTCTAAACTAAGAGTTCACAGAGAGATCACCACTGGGTCTCTAATCAATTAACAGACAATGCATAGGGATATAAAGATCTCAGTGACACAGGCACACAACTTGGCCTGCTATGCTATAGATCACAATGATTAAGGGGATAGTGACACACACTTGAGTTCAACCTAATGCAACAGTAATAAGAAATTACCCTATTAGCACATGATCTGAGGGCTTCCACTTCTTATTGCCATTGAACCTAAATGGAAACAGAAGCCTGGGGCTGTGACAGCAGGAAGGAGAGCTACACTACGTGCTACATTTTGCAAGTGCTGTAGAAAAGAGAGTGCTCACTTTCATTACAGAGTAAGAAAAGGCCCCCCGAAGGAAAACCACCCCAACTTTTGACAAACTGCAAGTTACTGTTTCACTGACACAGCTTGATTCAGCAGTTCAGGGTATTGGTTCTGGAGTCTTTCATCCATGTCACCCACTTAATCCTCTCCAGCATCAGAAGACAAAAGTCATTCCAGACTGCCGGCAGTCTGAAATGGATCAGTGGTCTTAGTCCAAGTCCTGTTGAACAAGTGCCAATGCTGCAGAAGCCATCAGCGCAACATGGTTAAGCTCTGCAGGGAAGCCAAGAAGTGAATGGGCCAAATTGCTCAGTTTCTGCACTCCCACCCCTCAGGCTGGGGGGTGAGGGGGAAGTTGTTTTCCAAAACTTGGCAGTGGCACATTGTCAGGACAGCGTGGGAAAGCTTGCACTGTATTGTTATGAACCAGGAGTCTCTGGTGACATCCTCAGTCTGCCAGGTGTTGTACAGACACAAGGGAACCAGCCAGAACACTGTAGGTGGAAGGAGAAAAGCAAACTAATACGCTGGTTTCTATGTGGCGACTGACTGCATTCCAATAATGAGGTACAATCTAAAGAGGACTGGCCTCCGCTGTGCTATGTACAGTACAAACATAAGAGATTGTTGCTATCTCCAGGAACTTGAAATTCTAAGAAAGAGATGAGACATAACAGGAAAACACAAGCAGACATCAGGAGTAAAATATTCCAATTCAACCCTTGCAAGAGTGTCACAGGTATGGCTCAGGGGTTGGATCAGGCCTGTGGAGCCATATGATCTGGCCTGTGGGACTCAGACCAACCCTGCACACCACATGCAGTGCACACCAAGCCTGGCATCACGGGTGCTACACACAGCGCAGAGGGCCAGTTCAGGGCACACGCTGGGCATGCAGCACCCTGCTGGGCCAGTCCTGTGTGCTGGCTCCAGGACCAGTCTGGACTGGGTCCACAGACTGACCCCCACACACCAAAATTAGCATGGGTCCTGCTCCATGCATGTGCACCCTGTGCAAACAACGCAAGACTGGTCTGGGGCATTCATTGTGTGAGGTGTCTGTGCTGACCTGGCTTTGTGTGCTGGCTCCAGTAGGCTGGGCCAGTCTGTGGCCCATGGGGCCAGATAAATTTGACCCCCCTGCATTTACAGCAAGGTATGAAGACTTTGCAATGCTTTGGTGTTGTCCCAGCAAGGCTGCCCATTCCCAGAATGTCAGTTTCTAGTGCTGTGATGCCCATTGCTCTGGTCAGTTAAGCAGTGCTATGGGTAATCCCACAATAATCAGATTATTTGAAGGGTGAGGTGCTCAAAGGGAGAGCGTGTCAGACCCCAGTCTTCAACACAAAAAAACAAAACAACAACAACAAAAAAAAACAAAAAAAAAACACAAAGCTCTTACTAAAAAGAGGGAGGTCTTGATGTGGGAACAAGGGAAACTCTCAGATGATTCTGAGGTTTTCATGTAACTGAATTCCTTTTCTTATAGACAGGGGGTAGAAAGGCCCTGTTTTCAAAGGCCATTACTCAGTGTGGCCAACCTGAGGACAGACACAGCTTGGCCCTTGACATTCTGGATCAGCTGTCTTGATTTATCTGCAAAAAGACCACACACACAAGTACATGTCCTGGATCAGATGCTGCCAGGCATCCCCTTGATTCAAAGAAATTAAAAATCAGCATTGGTTGACACATTTGTTCCAATCAACCAATTCCTGGCCCTACCAAAGTTGAATTTGTCAAAATGTCTACCAATATTTAGCTCTTCATGTAAAATATTTGACAAAAAAACAAAAACACCCAAACAAGTCTCTTGGTAAAACTTAAGAGAAACAAAAATAGAATCATCAAGTATTGCTGGTAACACATCATCATAAAGCCACATTCGTATCAAGATACCCGACACCTACCCAAGCTAAACCCCTCCCCTTGTCCTGGAATTTCTTATGACAGTGACTATTACAACTGAGCTGGAAATGAGAACAAAGGAGCTAGTGCCTTAGCAATAGAAATGAACCAGAAGCAAGGGTTTGGGGGTTTGTTTTTTGTTTGTGATATCTTTTATTGGCCCAACTCTATGGTTGGGAGAGAGGTTGGACAAGATTTTGGCACAAAGCACCCATCTTCAGGTCTGGGAAAGAAGCAGACACAAGCTAAACTGAACACCAGGAAAAAAAAACCCCAATGGCTCATGTTTAACTCCAAGTGAATGAAAACAGTTACCAAAGGAATGGAGGATGGCCATAAAGTACAGCAGCACTCCAAGCCTCCTGCAAGTGAAATGACTCATACAGCTTACAAAGAAATCTGATTTCAAACAATTTTAAGGAGGAAACCATTTATACTAGATAAGTAACCTATTAAAAAAGTAGCAGACACTTTTCCCACCAAGCCACCTACTGACTGCCACTGAACACAGCTCCTGGTTTTTACTGGGACCAGTTCCTTGTCTCTGATGCAGAATCTAGACCAGTCACATTGTTCCAGCCCAAGCTATACTAAGAACACCTTTCTGATAGGAGGCATCAGCTCCCAGACACCACAACTGATGCTCTAAACACCATTTAAGCTGCTTTCATTCCTGATGCTGCGAGACTAGCTGCTGGTTTAATTTAATGTACCCTGAGGATGGGCTCTGAAGATCTGGTACCTCTGGGGCCGGAGTAGCTGGAATGTCATGTGTGTACAGAAACACAGGGCTGACCTCCAAGGGATCGTGTCCTTCCATTTTACATACAAGAGCTACCTAGAAAGTGCTCTCAGGGAGGCCAGAATAGAAAGACTCCTTTAAGTCATCCTTAAAACATTTCAGCATTGACCGGAAGTCCTGGCAAGAAGATCTTGCTCACGATCGTTCCACCTGATGAAGCCTCATCATCCATACCAGAGCGGAAAAAAACGGCCGAGGCAGAGCAGGCGCGCAGACAGCACAGATCTCACAACGGCGCCATGCCCCCTGTGTTGATCAGGCAACCCAAAGCGGCATCTCTTGTTGAGCGCGCCATATAGACAGCTCAAAGCACAAATTGGCCTGATCGGCCATTCACGCATTCACAGAAACCAAACCAAGTGACGCGGCCACGGTCATCTTCAAATGCGAAGAACGAACAACAACGTAAGAGCTGGGGACTGAAACGCATATGGGGACGGGGATGTGACCCGAGGAACCAAGCCATCTCTTTCAGACGAGTGAAAACCCGCAAAGCAAGTGCCGACATCCCTCCTTAGGCTCCTGCCACCAGGCACACGGCCCTGCTCCTTGCCAGATGCAAAGCTGGAGGCGGTGGAAGACCTCCCTCCCCATCCAGCAAGCCGGGAGCTGCACCTTCTTCTGCCCCAACAGCCAGGCACGGCAGCGCTCTGGCATGCGCCCCCCAACCCCGAGGGCGTCTGCCTTGCCTCTCCAGAGGGCGCCCGCCCAGGCCACTTCCCTGGGGCGGGCAGCAGAGCGCAGCCGGACGGCCCCGACCGCGAGCCCGGGCTGGCGCAGCCACCCCCAGCGCTGTGCTCCCTGCTCCCCGCGCAGCGCCCTCACCTCCCCGCTGCCGCGCCGCTCCGCTA
>NW_005842279.1:712501-729591 GCF_000455745.1 Alligator sinensis
CCACTGGCTGCGCAGCTGCCCCCTGGCACGGCCGAGCCAAGACCCGGGCAGGGCACGGTTCATAGAAACTTAGGGCTGGGAGGGACGTCAGGAAGTCATCAGTCCCACCCCCTGCTCAAAGCAGAACCATCCCCAACTACATCATCCCAGCCCAGGGCTTTGTTCAGCCAAATGAGAGATGCAAGCACAACAGGTGTGTCCGCTGTCCCATGGCTAACGTGTTGTTTCCTTCTTTCTCCTGCGTCTTTATTGAATCTTACATCTGATCTCCATCGACTGGAGGCCATCGGAGAATGGGGAGTTTCATGGCTATTGTAAGCCTGAGCTCATCCCCTGTTGGGGCACTGGTCTGCCATGCAGTGGAGGGAAGCACTGTTCCTACAGGAAGGTATGAGGCCGTGGGGTTACCTCCTCCTGCCTCTCTGGCTTTGTCCCCATGATTCTTTATTCCCAGCAATCCATGGATTGTAAACAGAGGTGGGAATAGGAGTTGCTGGGGTTGTGAGACCAGAGCGGACCCAAGAACAGGCTAACCATGTATGAGATCCCTGGAAGCATGCCTCAGGTGAAAGGCGTGACCTGAATTCCATTCAACAAAGGATTTCACCTGTGTGAAGCCCAATAACTTGGGTTCGTCTTCCAGAAAAGCATCCCACCCCAATCTGAAGATAAGAAACAAAGAACCCACTTTGTCCAGGAGGGTCCACAACCTGTAAACTAGGATTTACAGTGCATCAGATCAGCCTCGGTGCATGTCCCCAAATGCACGTTAGTCTGGCTTGATGTGCATCAAGGTGCCACTTTTTAAGCAATGCTTAATGCGCATTAGCTTATTTGAATGCACAGGAAATAAAAAGCACAGGGCGCCTATACAGAGGCTGCTTCAATACACTGGAATTCCAGCACCTCAGAGTCTTGGTGAATCGAGTCTGGGCAGGGCCTGTTGCTGGAGCATGGCAACTGCTACACTTCAGCAGCACTGTACCTAGACTCCTGGCAGCTCCGGACCAACTTTCTCCCTTCACCAGAGGTAATGATAATAATAATTTTAAAATTACCATTTTCGGGCCCCCTTTCTGTCCAGGCCCCAGGCGGCCACCCACTTTGCCCGAGTCCATAGGCAACTGGTAGGGCAAGCACAGGGGAGCACATGTCCCTGCTGCTGACACTGCTGGTGACTTCTGTGGGTGCTTGCCAGCTTTGTCCCTGTCACTGATGCTGCTGGCAGCTTCTGCAGGTGCTCACCAGCTCCATCCACGATGCTGATGCCGGCTCCTGCAGATGCTCGCCAGCTCCGTCCCCACCATCGCCACCGCTGCCAGCTTCTGCAGGTGCTCCCCCAGACTTAGGAGGTGCCAGTCGCCCATGTCCATGCCTGTGTCCAGCCCTGCACTCCAGCAGCCTCCTGCATCTCATGTATCAGTGTCCTGATGCTTAAAAATGGTGTTGAAACAAGCTTTAGTTCAAGCCCCCTTGACACTGTTTTTAAGCACAGGGATGCGATACAGAAGACACAGTAGCTATTGGAGCTGCTCTAATTAAAGTGCCATCTCCCCCACCAGAGCACATGTAAAGGTGACCACAGTTTTTATGTGATGCTTTATGTGCATTAAAATAGGCTAATGCACATTAAAGTGCACACGTAGGTGTAGATGTGCCCACTGAGTACCTTTGCTGGTCCTTCACAATTTGGGCCCGATCCAGTACACACCAAAGTCAAAGGAAAGACTCCTGGAGACATGGACAGCTCTTTCCTTTGAGACTAGCCAGAAGCTGAGGAAGATATAATAGTTATCATGTGTCAAGGCCTGTGATGTTGAAACTAAAAATGGCAGGTACATTGTTCTACCAATAAAAAGCTCAGCCTATTTGGCATACCAAAAGGAGAGTCTGCTGGCAGTCAGGATATTATGTTCAGGTTCACACTACGATCCCACTTGTGTCCCTGGGCTCTTCAGGCTTGGTCCCCACTCAGAGATACCTAAAGGCAGGGCAGGAATAAATCATGAACCAAGCAAGCCTGGGGCTGGTACCCAGCTCTTGGAGTCATCTGATGATGCTGGCAAAAGAGAAATAGACTGATAGGGCTCCCCATATGGCTTCCAAAAACGAGAACCCTGCCAAAAAGAATAGTTTCAAAATCAGCAAGACCAGGCATGTCAGGCAAAAGACCTTGGACTGTCTGCCAGAGAAGAGCAGGTTTGGATTCAAAGGACCCTAAAGCAGTGGTTCTCAACTTTTTTTGTACCAGGACCCATTTGTAAACATCAATGGCCAGTCTCTGCCCAGTGCCCCTCACTCCTGACCCACTTCCCCCTGCCCCCCAGTGTGTGGGGCAGGGGGTGTCTGTGGGGCATGGGGAGCCCCAAACAGCCTGTTGCAGGCTGGAGCTCTGACAGCCTGCAAGGGAAAAGGCACAGTTTCCTATGTTTTTCTCCTTTAAAGGAGAACCCATTTTTAAAGTTTGTTCGCAACCCTTTCAAATATTCTTTCAACCCACTTTTGGGTTGCGACCCATGGGTTGAGAAACACTGCCCTAAAGGACAATCTTTGTGCCCCACTTCTGAATTTTCCAAGCATGCTGGTATAGGAACACTGTCTGCTCCTTTTCCCAATTGTACTTGTGTCTAGGCCTTTGCTCCTTTATTTGTTGGGAAGTTTCTTCCATCATTTCAAGCATGTATGCATGCACCCTGGGAATCCCCCAGGCCAGGACTCTGTGGGGCACTTGCCTCTCTTCTTGTGGAACCCACCAGGTGCTACCAACACTCAGAGGAAACCAGCATATCCCACATGCACAACGCCAGAACTATTGAGCATTTTTACATGCGTTTCCACCCTGGCACTGGGCACTTTTAATTAGTGAGCCGTGCTAATTAAAAGCACCTGGTGCCACGTCAGGAGCACATGTATCAGCAGTGCAGCGTGCCTCTGCACTGAGAAAATAGCAGCAGTGTACTTTGAACTAAAGCACATTGAACGTGTTTTAATTCAAAGCGTACCGCCACCATTTTCTCAGCGCAGAGGCACGTTGCACCACTGATGCATGTGACACGCAAGGCTGCCAGAGCGTGTCAATTTACATAAATTTGATCCAGCAGAGTTGATTAAGCGAATCTATGCTGGTGTGCTGGATTTCCAGTGCATCGGAACAGGCTCCTTGCATGTGTGTAAGTGCCCATTCTATCAGGCTACAGAGCATCTTGCAGGGCATGAACCTTTGGGCATAAATACACATGGGCGACTGGTGCCTCCTGAGTTGGGGGGGCACTTGCCCCCCCCCAGTGGCCAGTCAGCGACCTAAGTGGGGAATGCTGGCTGTGTGGGGGGTGCATGTGCACCCCCTCTGCACACCACTGTTTATACACATACTTTTCTGTCCCATGACCTGCTGGAGATCCACTGCTTCAGAGTCTGCTCTGCAGGCGAGCTGAAGCAAACTGCGCTGCACCCTGTGCAGCTGTACAAGCGGCAAAATGTGCATCAGCGTGCAGAAAATGGCAATGGTGCACTTTTGAACTAAAGCACCTCCAATGCGTTTAGTGCGCCACTGCCCTTTTCTCAGCGCTGACGCTCATTTTGCCACTTATACAACCTCAAGTGTTGCAGTGCTGGGCGCTTTTCAAAGTGCCCAGTGCTGCGGTGTTTGGATGTGTAAAATGCCCTTTGTGATTGGGGAATAAAGGCAGAGGAGGTTCTTTGGGTAAACATGATATTTTTTATTAGACCAACTAATGAATAAATATGAATTTATTAGGCCAAGTAACAAACAATACAATTTGTTTTTAATAATAATAAATGTTTTTCCCCCAGTTCATTGGGTAACAAAGCCACACAGGCTCCCCCTCCCCTGGCTGGCTGCCCGCACTGCAAGCCACCTCGCTCCAAGCAGGACACCGGCCCCTTGCGGCAGTGAGGTCCGCGCCTGCGCCTGAGGAGCTGCTCAGAACTGTTGACAAGAACGGAGAGCACGCGCGCATGCGCATGCGCCAGCGCTGGGAGGCAGGGAAGGGCGTACGCTCTGCGCGGCTTGACGTCGCTACGCACGCACGCACGCACGCGAGGCGCCCAGGCCCGGTCGGAGCGCGGAGGTCGCTGTCGGAGTGGCGACTATGTCAGGGGCGGCTGGCGCGGCGGGCTCGGCCCGCAAGCGGCTGATGAAGGAGGAAGACATGACCAAGGTGGAGTTCGAGACCAGCGAGGAGGTGGACGTCACGCCGACCTTCGACACCATGGGGCTGCGCGAGGACCTGCTGCGCGGCATATACGCCTACGGTGCGCGGCCGGGGCAAGCCGGGGAGGGGGAGCAGAGGGCAGCGCGTGCCGGGCCGTGTGCGCACGCGCGGAGCTTCCCGGGCCCGCGCGCGCCCCGCTTCCGCCCTGCCGGGGGGCGGCTCTACACTTGGCTCTAGCGATGTTTGACAACCCTTGGTCCTCCCGGGTTATGATGTATACATGAGAGGTCGCCCAGAGGAGATTTGGGCTGGCAGGACCTTGCACCCCCCCCCCCCCCCCTTTAGGGCACTGAGGCAGAATCCAAAGGCCAGACTGGGTTTAGGCGCTTGGTGCCTCTGTGACTGTATTTGTGTAAGCATCTGGGATTTGAACCCAGGTCTACTGTATGGGTGATAAGGAGTCTATTACTGAACCACAGGGGACTCCAAGGGGAAGTGTAGGAAGACGTCAAACAACATGGTGTCAAGTTTGTTCTTTCTAGAGAGCCCAATGGGGGGGAGCTATCCAAGAAGAGAGAAGAATGTGGACACAGTTTCCTGAGAGACAGTGCGAGTTGCAATTCTAGGGTTTCTCTGAACATAGCAGCTAAATGATTGCAGTGCACTGCAATCCTGTGCACTTTTGTATTACTTTAAATTAGGCTAATATTGCTGCAGCTTGTTACATCTGCAGAAGTCAGCTGTGCTGAAGTGGGGCAGGTTGAACGCTGTGTACAAGTGTCCAGGCACCTTTGTACTGACCTAACCAAACTGGCTGAAAACCATCAAATTAATGGAACAGTCCCTACGTCAGTGCTTCCCAAACTTCCTCAGCATGACCCCACTTATGACCCCATTTCCTCAGCATGGCCCCCCACTCCCAACCCAGATCCCTGTTTATTGCGACCCCATTTGGGGTCACGAACCACAGTTTGGTAACTGCTGCCCTACGTGCTTCTGAAAACCCACTTCTTACACTTGGCTTCACACGTCAGCTTTCAGATTATTGGAAGCGCTACTTCTGTGCACCTGTGAGCAGGCATTTAAAAAGGTGTCACATTATTTCAAATGTTGCAGGTTTTGAGAAGCCATCAGCAATACAACAGAGAGCAATCAAACAAATCATTAAAGGAAGAGATGTGATTGCACAGTAAGTGAAATTATGTGATTGAAGGAAGAAAATAATATAACATGTTTGTCTTTATAAAGTGGTAGAATGATGTACGATGATCCAGGAATTATGCAGGCGGCAAATTCTGATGAGAAGTGTCTTGTATTCAAAAGCTTGTCTAAATGTATTCCAACCATGCAGTTGGGCCAATAAGATATCACCTACACAAAATCCTTGCCCCTCACGTATCTTTATAAAGGTGCTCCACACAGGAAAGAATCAGTTGCTTATTTTTTTAATAGCAGTATTAAAGTATAACCAAGGAATAACATAACAGTTATGGATATGTTTTTTAGAACTCAGAGTTACCTATTTTAACATTGTAGTTCAGTGATCTACAACCTTTTAAAGGTGAAGATCACTCTTTGAAGTAAAGGGCAATCCAGGATCTATTGTGCCCCACTCCCACCACCCTCCCACCCAGCAGGTCAGTCTGTAGGAGGAAGTGGGGTAGGGGGAGGCAGATCGAGGTCCCCATGGTGAGGGAGGGAGGGAGTGGGGCGGGAGGGAGTGGGGCTTCGGCTGGGCTGGGGAAGGGTTGGAGCGTGGGTGGCTTGTCCAGGCGCATAGTGGGGGTGCGCTGTTGCACTCGCCCCTGCGGAGGCCCGGGGGTATGTGCCCCCCCAATCTGTGCACAGGGCAAGGTGGCTGCTGCTGCACACTGGGCTTTGTGCCCCGAGCTGCAGCAGGGCTCAGGGGCACAAAGCCTAGCATGCAGTGGCTGCTGCCTCGCCCTGTACACAGATCGTGGGAGCACATGCTCTCCGGGCCTCCATGGGGTGCATGCAGCAGAGGGAGACCCCCGTGCGCCTGGATGAGCCACCCTGGGCTCTGACCCTCCCCCAGTACAGCCGGGGCTCCCCTCACCAGGTGGCATGGGGTGCAGAGGAGGATTGTGTCACTCATCCAGCCTGGCCCCAATGACAGGGCATGGCTCAGCCCAGCCATGTGCATCCTGCTGCTCCACACGTGTGTCCCGCTCCTCCTTATTGCGGAGCCTCTGACAGTTGATCTTAGTCTGGGGGGGCTAGCCGCCACCCCCTCTTCCCCCCAGACTGAGATCAACTGTCAGGGCCTTCCAGACCAACCAGTTGATCGCAATTGACTGTTTGGTGACCACGGTTATAGTTAATACATTTTTGGTAGTGTACACAAGCAGTCAGCAAGAAGATATATAGGATGCTTCACCACGGTGTTATAAGGAATATGGCACAATAGTTAAATGCACTGTAAGTGTGAGAACTCATCCACATGTTAACTCCTGAAACTTGTTATAAATGCAAGCATTGGGGAAAGTAAGTGCAGTTGCATCCACAATATTAAATCCTTATTTTGATAAGCTCCCCACCCTGTTTTCAACTGTAGCTGACAAGCAGCTGAGATGGGCTTTGCAGTTGATCTTTTTTGTCAACCAGGCATATCTGGTGGCTTTAAGTTGAACTACACGAGGAGAAAAAGCTTGTTCCTTCTCTCCTTGATAATGAGTCATTCATGGAGAAGTAGGGCTGGATGGGACCTCCAGAGGTCATCTAGTCCAACTCCGTGCCTGAGGCAGGATTATCTCTATCCAAACTATTCCATAGATCGATGGATTGAACACTCAACAGCTTTTTTTAAAAATCTGCTTGTTTTTGTCTTTAGGAGTTTATTGGCCCTGGGAGACTGACAAGCCTGTCCACATTTGGAGGGTTCTCTAAAAATCTTCCACTTTGCCTACTTGCTTCATATTCGGTGTAATTCACTGCAGGGAAACCTTATGGGTTTTTTTTGCACTGTGTCATGTAAGTGTGTGGCTTAATCAACATGTTAAAACTACCAGTGAAACTTTATTATTCCATATACAACAATCTTAAAAACTGCTGTGAAGTGCATCGATGAAAGTTCGGGCTCAGTACCACCAAAGGTATATGTACCAGAGTTTGGGAATTTGTGTTTAAGAGTGTTTTCTAGAAGGATTTTGCTAGCTTCAAACTGTTTTTATTCTGAAAACTGTGCAACCCCATCAGGTAAAACCCTGTAATGTGCAATATTGAAAATGAATATTGTAATTTCATTGCCAAGTTGAATATAAAAGGACTGCTCAAGAAATTAACTTTTCTTTTGGGTAATGAGTTAAAATTGGCTATATGTGTTACAAGGAATTGAGCACTTAAAAATATATATAATATTTTTTTCCAGGTCACAGTCTGGAACAGGAAAAACGGCAACATTTTGTATCTCGGTTCTGCAGTGTCTGGATATTCAGGTACTTTTTTATTATTTGAGGCACTCTACAATTTGTAACCCAGGTACATATAATTTTTTAAATAAGCCACTGCTTTTATGGTTGACTGTTACAAATCAGTGAATAAGGCTTTACATTTAAATCTTTTAATGTGCATTGAAATTTAGCAGAAAACTTTGGATTTTGCAGTTTTCATCCAAGATTGTGACTAAGAACTCCACTTTTGCAGGGATTTTTAACTTTTCTGCTCTGCTTGACTGTATTCCTCTTTTAATACGAGGAGTCATTGGAAGACAGAAGTGGCTGGTTCCTGTTCATCTTTCTCATGTGTGTAGCCCCATGAATTCGTTGGGTCTGCTTCTTTGAGTTAGGTGAGAATTTTGGGCCAAGGGAAAAAATAATTAAGATAAAATTCCTTTGTTATTAAACTGGTTTTTATTGGCTTTTGTACCCCTTCCCCCTCAAAAAAGGTCCATGTATTTTCAAAATACAAATATTTCACAACAGATGAAATCAGTTTTTCAAAATTCACCTCTGGCAGCATCAACCTGTCTTTACAAACAAGCCATAAGTCATAGTATGGTGTCACACACAGAGTGTTTGGTAATGACCGTTTAATAGTCTCATTGATGCTGGTAGACTCGCTGATATAGAGTTGCTGATGCCTTACTGATTTTTTGCATCAGAGCCTTAATGGATAGGTGGTGTTAAATAATCATGATTTTATAGAAACTAATACTGTCTTACAATGAGTCTTTGTTTCTGTTTCTTCCTCTGTTACCTCCCTTTGTGCAGTAACAATTTAGAAAAATAATTCACACTTTCAGAATGGTAAAGTCAATTCTAAGGGAAGTTTTTGTCTTTGTAATGCTTTTCCAGTGCAATAAATGTTAATATGTAGTCTTACTGAATGTTTGCAAGAGTTAAGATTTCTGCCCTTCATCCTGAAAACAAGTAACGTTTGAACTGAAAAGTCTTTTAATAAACTGTCAGTCACATCAGACAAAAAAGAACAACCAATTCAAAGGGCACATAGTGCATTACAAAAAGTAGGCCGAAACATGGTGCTGTAGCTGGCGAGGAGAAAATGAGCTGACTGAGTGAAAGGTGCAGATGGATGATCTGTTGTTGAAAGTGGCTTAAACAGGGAAATATTTCAATATAGGCGGGATTGAATAGGATGGATGAGCCCTTGCAAACAGCTCTTAGCCCGCAATATATGTGATGGATCGTTCTTGAAATCTGATGCAACGAACTGTGCTGGTTTTGGGGGATGTTTGATGTGTTTGATTGTCTTTACCAGGTTCGGGAAACCCAGGCATTGATTCTTGCACCAACGAGGGAGCTGGCTGTACAGATACAGAAGGTAAGAGTTTTTGAAAAACTAGTGTCTCTAAGCATTCGTGAGGGCTTGCCTACCAAGAGAATGCTTTGCCTGCAGGTAAGTAGAATTTCAGGTTATGCTGGCAAATTTCCTTGGTTGGGATAACCAGTACCAGTTTCCTGCATGGAATAAGTGGTATTCACAAAAGGGCTCTCATTGTCTTTACAATAGCCTGTGTATTGATTGGGGCTGAGATTCCTGCCCCCTCCCCCCACCATGTTTCTAACTGATATTTCTGTGCTGATAACACATGTAAGGGTAGACCAAGTTAAAGTGCCAAGTATTTCTAAAAAAAAGAAAAGAAAAAAAAAGTTATGTGGCTAGTAGTATCACTGTCTGTTTTCAGTGATTTTTTTTTTTCTTTTCCCTCCATGGAGGAGGAAGGGGGGTGCTACATGTTTGTTAAAAAGTACCATAGATATTTTGTAGTATGGACCAGCTATACAAAATACAGCTGTATGATGATGCTGTTGGTTTACTGCTGTCATGCTAGAATTAATCCCAGTTAGCCCAAGGCTACCTGTTCTTCTGCTTTCTGTGGAATGTTCATGATTCTAGTGTTAATTCTGAGGAAGATTCAGGCAGCAGGCACAATGTATTACCACTGCTGATACTGGCCCTTCTCTTGCGATTCGGTTGCATGCCAGGTTTTTTGGCAGAATTATGGAGCTGATTTGGTGATCTGCCCTGCCCGTTCAGGGTGTTCTCCTGGTAAAGCAATCCAGGCTCTGAAGGTGGATAATATTGAAACCCTTGCCTTGCTGCTCTAGCTTTTTTTTTTTTTTTTATAATGACATTTTTGGAATAGGATATCATGGGCTTCTCATTTACTCTGAACCTCAAAAGATTCTGCTGTTTGAACCTTGGAATTGAGAAACTCATAATTCACTAGAAATGTTACAACTGGGGAAAGGTTTCCTCTTTGCAGAACACACTAATTGTTCAAAATCAGCTGCAAAACTTGTGATACCCAAGCTGGAAGCTCAGATTACTGGTTCAGGTTTTTAGGGAGTTAAACTCAGCATGGCGATAGTATTTTCTTCTACCTGGGACTCTGAAACTCCTTCTCTTGCAGGGGAGAGTTGTTCTTGATGCTGCTTTTTTTTTTTTTTTTACACACACTACTCCAGTGATTCCTTCATGTGCTTGCTTCTCCAAAGAAAGCACAGAAGCATCACAGGTTGGAGGAGACTGCAGAAAGGTTTGGGGTGGAGAAAAATGGATTTCTTAAATCTAGGGCAAAAGAGCTGTACAGATAGTCAGGATGGTCTTTGCAACTGAAGTTTACATGGAGTCTCTGTAAACTACCTAAGTGCTGCTTGTCTGATGCAGGGTCTTCTTGCTCTGGGTGACTACATGAACGTGCAGTGTCATGCCTGTATCGGAGGGACAAATGTTGGTGAAGACATCCGAAAACTGGATTATGGGCAACATGTTGTTGCTGGCACCCCAGGCCGTGTGTTTGGTAAGGAGATCAATGGAAGTTTATACCAGGTCTTGCTTCATACCAGAGATGTATTAAAATTGTTCCATGTGAGTTTTGTGCTTCAGCTTGTTCAGCCCGTGGAAACATGAAATGGCCATTTAAAGGGACGTCATAAATATAAAAGTCTGTAACTCGTTACCGTCTGGGAATAATAATTCATGAAAAACAGGAGAGAAGTTTTTATGTCTCTGTTTTTCTTTGGGTATGGCAAATTCCCCCCTGTAGGGTATGGCAAATTTTACTTATCTCTTGTTGCTGTGTATAGATCTGCTCAGGGGAAAGAATATTTTTTACTTAAGAGGATGTTGCTGTGGCAATGCCTGAGATGCAGCGTGGAGCCCAAGGGAAGAGACTGGAAAAGAAGCAGCTTGACTGTTTCTGGCTGACCAGCCTTTGCAGCATTGTTTTGGAATATGATTTGCAGACACTTGGTCCCGCTGTAAACTTGGCTGCCAGTGCCCGTTTTTGGCTAGCTCAGCATGCAGCCCTAACTTTATTTTCCTGACCGTTCTCATTTTTTGCTGCCAACTTGGCAACAATGGAAACTGCTCCTCTGCTAGGGCAGGAGTGGGCAGAAGCACTATATGCTTCTTAGGCATGGTACTAGCACTGGTATGAGTGTATCAAGGCTCCCCCTTGATACAGTGGGAAAGCCCATAGTCACCACTCACCCTCATGGATAATCCAGAGGTGACATCCTGGATACCTGCTGGTGCATGAGATGGGTCCTAAAGGATGTGTACACATTGTGTCCAGCTACAGTTGCTTGGTTAGCTGCCATGCTACAGTTAGGCTGTGATTTGCTTCCTCTTTGAGAAGGTGTGGCTTACATCACAAAACTAGTGGTGTCCTGAGACCCAGAGTATTGAATTCTCAGAAATGAAAAGTGTTTAACTGTGGACATGAGGTTCTGTGCCTCTGGTGGCTGGTTTTAATGCACAGTGCAATCTCGCAGATATGATCCGTCGCCGAAGCTTGAGGACGCGGGCCATCAAAATGTTGGTTTTGGATGAAGCGGATGAGATGCTCAATAAAGGTATGTACGAATGTGCTGTGTGCTCTCCCCAGCCTTGCTGCCCCCCAGTCTCCAACATGCAGACCGCCAGCAATTCTGCTCTTAAAAGAGTGTGGCCCTTTCATTGCCAGTGGGTCTGCCCTATAGCTATGGTCACGGCTAGAATCATTCTTGATACTTAGCACATCTTGCTTCATGGAATATGAGCCCTTATAAAAAACACCAGACCTGTAACTGAGCCCTTAGCAAAGCCTTCGTCACTGGAATGTCTGTCTCGCACCAAATCTAGTAGGTTGGCAGAGTGGGGGCTGGAATGAAATTGTTTGGGTGAGTTGTGAGTGCAGTACCATCTAATCTTCAGCATAGCCTTAGTCCTGAATTGCCAGTGAACCCTTGTAGGCACACTGTTTTCAAAGGAGTTGAAGGTACTAACAGGGCTCTGCTGTTTGGTTTGCTTTGGCAGGCTTCAAGGAGCAGATTTACGATGTGTACCGATACCTGCCTCCCGCTACACAGGTGGTTCTCATCAGTGCTACCTTGCCCCATGAGATCCTGGAGATGACCAATAAGTTCATGACGGACCCTATTCGTATCCTAGTTAAACGGTGAGTGACATTGCCAGCAGAAGAGCAGATCTGGGTTCTGCTTGTCTGATGCGGGGTCTTATTGCTTCTTTCACTAGGTTCCCACTGATCTCAGAAATAGGGTTTCTTCTGGAACTGAAGGCTCTTGAATGTGAGCTTTTTTGCTGCATTTCTTTCTTGGATGGATAAAGGAAGGCCCCTCCCTATCACAAACCTCTTCCCTCTACAGGTCTTGTAGCTTTATTCTGTCCTGCTTCCTCCTTTGTGTAGCTCAACCCACATAGGATTCTCTCTGGTGTCCACCCACACAGTCCCTCTTTCACTCCTTTCCTGCCTTCTCTTGCTCTTCCAGGAAAGAGGACCATCTCTCTCTGTAATTTGTGATGTACAAGGAAGGGAGGCTCCCCCTTGGAAGTACTTGGGAAGCCAAGTCTTGGTTTTTGCTGGTAGCCTACTGGGGAGCTCTTGGATTTCTTGCATCTTAAACATCGGAGACCTTTTGATTTCCCAATATGTGTATGCATAGGAGTTCCACAGGTAGCAGCCAAGCCAGAATTGTGAGCAGTCTAACTTTGGGTCCCTTTCATCTGCAAAGCTGTTTCTGGTGATGTGGGTATTGCACTAGTTCCCAGAATTTCCTTTTTGAGAATTGCTAATTAAAAACAGTAGGAATGGAAAACATCACCTTGTGGGTCCCATATGCATTGTTAATAAGACACAAGCTCAGATCTTTGTTTCACTGGTCCCTTTTAAGTTCCTACTCAAAGCAGCCCCTTGCTGGGACTTTTCTGAACCATGGCCTTCATACAGGCCCAAAACCTCATACGTGTTACTCATGCAGTCACAACCCTCAGCATCCTTTCTCTGCATGCGTTGCAGCTTCCCACTCTTTTCTTAAATCTTGATCCTGTGAGACTCCTTACAGCATGAGGGGTCCCTGACTTCTGTGGAGTCCATCTTGGGTGCAGAGACCTCTTCCTGGGTTACAGTTTGCAAACCTACAGCCTCCGAACTTCTGGGCAGGGTCTCCATCCTTTCAACATTGCAAAGTGCCAGACCAAGGCACCTTAGGCAGCCCTAGGGCCCTGCATTCCTGAAACACTAAGAGATTATTGTGCACAAGATGGTGTGAGTGCTTACAAACTATCCACAAGGTTTAAATGTATTGTTCTGATTTCTGTCTTTATTGGCAAACTCAAAAACTCTCATCTTTTCTCTTGGCAGTGATGAACTGACTCTAGAAGGAATCAAGCAGTTTTTTGTCGCTGTGGAGAGGGAAGAATGGAAGTTTGACACGCTGTGTGATCTGTATGATACGCTTACCATCACGCAAGCTGTCATCTTCTGTAATACCAAGAGGAAGGTATGGTGAGAATATGTAGGGGGCGTCATGCTTAGGTGTACAGTAGTGGCTATGCTATTTCTCCTGTGCATTGTGGGTAGACAAGTTGTTAATCATGGGGATTGCTGATCTCAGCAAGTCCTCCAGTTTTAAAATGCAGGCCACTGTGCTTGGCAGTTAGTTTTTAATACACCAAGCCTTGCAGGGCTGAGATCAGGGGAAATTCCACTTCAGCATGAGGGATCTAGTTTCTAATTGCTGCAGTGCAAATTCTCCTTAGCTCTGCTCTCCATCCTGTCATGCCCTCTGGCCCTTAATCACTCTGACGGCCTGTCCATTCTGACCATCCCTCCAACAGCCCACAGTGCAACTGAGCTGCTCAGCTTGTCTTGTAACTGAAGGACTTAGCCGTGCTCTTGACCTGAGATTGACTAAAGGCATACAGACCCCATCAAAAGAGCTGTTTGTCCCTGAATGGAGGGTGGTTTAGCTGGCTGCTCATGGAATTGAAATGGAAGTGGAGCTGTGTGCCTGTTTGTGATATGCCTGAACTTGGTTTCATCTTAGGTTGGTATTGGGCTAGTGTTGACCCCAGATGTGTCCCAGGGATCAAGGAAAGTTTGAGAAGTCTGTCCCACCGATATCAAGCTCTCTGTAAAATAAATTTAAATAACTTTTAATAGCAAGTGTTATATTAAATTATAAATAGTAGTGTGTTATCGCTCATACACTAAGTGGGCATAGCAAGAATATGATTGAGTGCATACAAGGATCATAAACCTAAATAAAAAATAAGATCAATTTCTGCTTTAAATATAATAGAACTACATTTTAAAGTTGTTGGACAAAAAGCCTCTTACTTAAATTTGAAAGAATTACTGATGTTGGTTACCCTGTCAGTAGGTAATTCAGCAAGAACAGGGGTTCGAGGTTGAAGAGCAAAGATTGAGATGGACCTGGCTTTTTAAACCCAATTATCTTGCTAGATATAAAAAGCTTGCTAAATAAAGATAATCTTAAATAAGGCTAGCAGATGTATGGATAAGATTGATAGGTAATCTAATAATTAATATGCAGATATTTTTTCTAATATGGCAGTTGGATGTATCTTATTTGTCACCCAAGAAATATGCCTATTTCCATAACTGGTATAAAACTACCTCTGTATTAAGACTTGATCTAATTGGCCCAAAACTTCAAAGCTAGCTCTAGGTGACCCAAAGCTGGCCTATCTAGTTTTAGCCACCCTTTTGCCTATGTTCTGAAGTCTTCTCGCTTATGAGGTTTTTCATTGGCTACCATTAGCTTTCCTGCGTCTTCCCTTGGGCTGAGAAGCAAAGCAAACATAGTTTAACTTATGCTATTAATAAAGATAATTTATGCTAATTATAAAGTGCATATTAGTTTGGCCTTACAACCACCTGGGCTTTGTGGCTCTCACCTGTATCTGCAGCTTAGACACCTTAGAGGAGCTCTGCTCTGTACCACAAGGAGTTATGGTCTTTGGCTTCTGGGCTAGTTGTGAGTTTTTTGTAGCGTCGTAGTGATTTGCAGTTCCTGTGGTAGTTTTCATTGAAGCTTATGTTGGGCCACTGCTGGGCGACAGAGATAAAGGGCTTGGAAAGCAAGTCATATGAGGAGAGGCTGAAGGAGCTAGGCATGTTCAGCTTGTGGAGAAGTTGCTTAAGTGGGGACATGATAGCAATCTTGGAATACTTGAAGGGCTGCCATAAAGAAGAGGGAGAACACCTTTTCTCTCTTGTTGCAGAGAACAGGACACACCAATGGCTTGAAATTGCAGCAATGTAGATTTAGACTGAATATCAGACAACTTCTTCACTGTTACAACAGTGAGGCAGTGAAATAGACTGTCTAGGGAAGTTGTGGACTCTCAGTCACTGGATGTGGTCAGGAAGAGGTTGGTCAGGGATGATGTAGGCATAGGTATGACTGTGTGCTGCTATGGGTATTTCCCATGCTTCTGGGCTTTGCTGGTTGTGGCATGATGCTGGGAGGGAATCATTCCTCCACCCCCATTCTGCTACATGTCCGTATTTTTTTTTTTTTTTTTAATTTAAAGCCTTCCTTCTCTGAGGCATTGGGTGTTGGCTGCAGCCAAGACTGGGGATTTTGACTGAGGTGTGTCTCTGCTCCTGCTGGGATTTAAAGCCTGAGGTTCCTGGACAGAGAGGGTCTTGCTCCTCCACTCAGGGTCAGACCAATTGCCATATTTGAGGTCAGGAAAAAATGTTACTCCATTGTCAGATGGGTATGGACTGTGGGGGGTACTGCCTTCCTCTGCAGCAGAGGGCATGGCCCTTTACCCAGGATCTCTTGAATGTATATTAACAACCTTTTACAGAAGCAGAATATTGGCTGCCATGGTCCTTGGTCCCCCTGTTTTACCTGTGGCAGGATGGGGTGTGGTAGGGTTAATGGTAGTTTTACAAAGAGGTTCGGTTTTGGATTTGAATAAGTTGGTTTAGATAGGGATGATCCTGCCTTAGACTGGGGGTTGGACTCAGTGACCTATGAAGGACCCTTCCAGCCCTACTTCTCTATGATTTCTATGATCTGCTTGATGTTCTGCAGACTAACTACTGCCCTCTCCCCCACCAAAGTTATTTTAAGAAGCAGACAGTGAAATCTCATAGCCCCACTGACATGTCTTTATCTATCTCTGTGAGATTCTCTGATTAAAATTTTGTCAAGTGTGTCCAACAGATCTGTATGCCAGGAATGGCATAATAGCATTTATGTACAACTGATGTGGGTTATCCTGCTGTGTACACAGGTGGACTGGCTGACGGAGAAGATGAGAGAAGCGAATTTCACAGTCTCATCCATGCATGGAGACATGCCACAGAAAGAGAGAGAATCCATTATGAAGGAGTTCAGATCTGGTGCCAGGCAAGTGAAGTGGGATTGGCCATGCCAGGATTTCTCCTGGGTCTTGCAGGAGGGTGGTGTATTTATGCTTTCTCTTTGTATCCCTGAAAAGCCCTTTCTTAATTTCACCCTCATATGTGGTGCTTCTAGAACAAGCTGCAGCGTTACACCGACAGACTTGAGAATTCTGAGATCCTTAAGATTCATAAGTATTAAGAGTCTGACAAGTGTCCAGAGAGATTGACAGGTTGGAAGACCCGTGGAAAACATTTAGAGGGTGTGGGAGAGGGCCATGATGGGAAAAGTATAAATGAGCCAGTTTTCTTCAGTAAGACTTGGTAGCTCTAGGGCTAGCAAGCCACAGATTTGGAAGAATGAGAAGCAAGGCTGTGAGAATAATTACCTTTTGTGCAGTATCTATAACAAGTCGTGGTAATCCTGGATGTTAAATACCCCTGCTCTCAAGTTCCTGTCCGAAAAGTCCTCAGCGCTCTTGTGATGCATAGATATTTATGCTACTTTTCAGAGGATTGGCTGTTTTTTTGTCCATGTAAATCCCTGAGAGGGACTGTCCTTCCCATCCCCCTTCCCGTACCTGAATTGGTTGAGGAAACGATGCATCCTGCCTGTCTGTAAATATTGAACTGACTTTATGCCACTTGTCCCTTTGCTAAGCTGATGGCCTGATAAATGGTTTGATAGCAGTACTTTGAGCTAGCTTTGCTACTGCCTAGTCTCCCGAGTCCCACTTAGCTGCATGCTTCAGCAGGCTCACTGCCCC
>NW_005842279.1:729622-743476 GCF_000455745.1 Alligator sinensis
CAACAGCCCAGTACAGGTGATGTCTGTATCTCGTTGCATGGCATCCTCCAGTGGAACAGTTGCAATAACTTCTTTTTTCTTTGCAGCCGAGTTCTTATATCTACAGACGTTTGGGCCCGGGGTCTGGATGTTCCTCAGGTATCCTTGATCATTAACTACGATTTGCCTAATAACAGAGAACTCTATATACACAGGTAAGGGGATGGTTCCCACCATTAAATTTTGATCCAGTCGCAACTAGCCGGCCAGCTCATTCTGGGTCTGTCTCTTCCACAGAATCGGCAGATCAGGTCGGTATGGCCGCAAAGGCGTGGCCATCAACTTTGTGAAGAATGATGACATTCGTATCCTGCGTGACATTGAGCAGTACTACTCCACCCAGATAGATGAAATGCCCATGAATGGTAAGTGCACTGCATGCTCAGACAGGCCCTCATCCCTGCTCACATAGTCACTGTGGTGATTGCCTCAAAACCTGGTGGTATGGTGCCATGCCTCAGGCTTCAACAGGAACAGAAAGATGTGTGTAGAATAGCTGTGTTTTCCCACCCTGCCAAAATCCTGTTAGCATGAACTCTGTTCATCTCCATGAAGAGGTAGATGCAGCAGTATATGCATGCTCCATTATTGTTGTGTTGTTGTGTGCTACATATTCAGTACAGGCTCAATTTATGTTCTCTCCCTCATTTTCAGTTGCTGATCTCATTTAAAAAACAAGACCAACAGAAGACCAGCAGAATTGAAGACCTGCATTTTTATCCTGTTTGTTACTTTCCATGTAGTAACTTTTCACCTAGTCATTTTTATTTAAGTGACGTTTTCAAAGCCCCTTACATTGCCATTTTTATTTTCTTGGTTTCATCTGCAAATTGGCATCTGTGTATGGTGTTTGCTTTCATTCAACCTGCTTTCTTTTTAAATAAAAAAAAAAAAAAATCTTTTGCCATAAACTCTATATCTGATTCCTTTAATTCTAAGATGACACCTGATAATAAATTAATTCTGAGGCTTTTTACCAGTAGATGCACTGATCCATTGATTTCAAGTATAGTTAAGCTCATGAAATAGGTCATTAACAGAGCTCACCCCATATTGCTTCTCACACTGAAAGGTTTGTTCATTCTTCTATTTTCTTGCAGTTTTTGGTACACATTGGGCGTGTCTACACATGTAGTTACATGCGCCTACACTTAATGCATCTTTGTTTAAGGGACTTAGCTATGCCATCTTAAATTTGGTACTTGCTTTATGCAGGTATCAAATTTAGGTGGGATTAACCTAAAATTGCCATTTTTAAGGCACATGTGTGTACACACGTCCTTAATGTACCCTTAAAAATGGTGATTTTAGGCTAATCCGACTTAAAAGAGTCACATATAGACAAGCTCACTGGATCTTTGCTTTCATGTAATAAGCAGCCAGTGTGGTGATGTCAGCTACTCAACTCTGAAAGCATAACAAGGTTAGGGTTGTCTGAGGTGATGTCTTGCTTGCGTTAGATTGCAGTGTTAAATCTGAATGATGTGGCTATCCGTGTTGCTGATGGTGAACATGCTGCTTGCTCAGGCTTACTTGGAGCAGGGTATTGTGGGGATCCTGCTTCAGAGATTTTATTAAATGTTCATGATGCAACATAATGGCTTGGGTGAAAATCTTTGCAGCACTGAGATTTCTGACTGAGACTGATTCACGCAGGTTGCTAAAAGTAACTTGAAGCCAAAGCAGAGAGCTCTGTCAGCTCTTAATGCGCCTCTTAATATATCCTAGTTTTCACACACACCCACCCACCCCTACTGACTCACCCCTGCTCCCTGGTCCAGCAATGCAGCCAGCAGCCATGTGCTGGAGCAGTGTAGAGGCAGGGAAATGGCTGGGGGTGGGGCAGGGCTGGGCTCCTGCCTCCTGCTGCTGGCTCCCCTTGGGTCTTTTGGCTCCTGGCTCCTGTCATCTTTGACAGGCAGCCAGGAGCAGATAAATATTTTCTAAATTTTTTAGAAATCCCGTGGACTGGATAGAATGGTTTGGTGGGCTGGATCTAGCCAGTGGGCTGTATTTTGCCTTCCCCTGTCCTAAGGACATTCAGTGTGGCTTTCTCCCTTTTCCATGGGCTAAGTACTGATAGGTGCATTCTATTCAAACCACAGGTTTGTCTAAACTGCATGGATTGAACCAATACTGAAAATCACAGACACATTTCAGTTGGGAAAAGTAGGCAGAGGCCTTCAGTGGCCTAGACCAAATGACAGAGGGTACAAAAACACGTCTTCCAGCCTGCAGGCCAGTCAGGCCGTCCCTGATGATCTGGCTGGCACAATCACTAACATGCAGGGGTGGGAGTTAAAGCCCCCTCCACCCTGGTCTCATCCCCCCCAAGCTGGGTTTTTTCCAGTTGCCACCGGTGCCAGGCTCTGGCAGGATGTGCCAGGCTGTCCTATTGACTTGCACCAGGGGCCAAGGATGGGGATGCTCCATATAGGGCAGGATCAGGCCCTACCACCTGGCCCAAGCCCCAGGGCTGCCCAGCATATCCTGCAGAGCCCAGAACCAGTGGTAGCATGCAGCAGGGACCCTGTAGCTGGGACTGGGGTCCTTCCCTGTCCCCCTCCCCAGCACCTGACAGGCATGACTGGAAGGGCTCCAGGATGCCCCTGTCTAAGCCAGTCTGTGGTAGGGTTCACCAGGGAAATCACCCTGCCATGTCCCCTGCCTATGACAGATGCCAGAGGTGGGGAGGAAGGGCTAGGACAAGGGTCCATTTCCCCCCATGTTGGCTGCACCCAGCACCTGACAGGTGGGGTGGGGTGCAGGGGTCCTGAAAGCCCCAAGCTGGCCTGGGTTCCACTGTGGGGAAACCCTCAGAGTGCAGTCACCCCACAGCAGTTCACTGCAGGGGGCCAGGGCCAGGGCATGGGTGTGTTTTCCACCTCTGCCTACCACCAGCACTGGGGTCTGGTCCCCAGGCAAAGCCCTGCCTCTCTTCTCTTGTCACCCACATTCCTGGGCTGCTTTCTCAGAGGCTCGGCAGGGAGCAGTGAAGGGGTCTGGTCCCAAGGGAAGCCCTGCCTATGTCCCCCCCAGCCCCAGGGTCCAAATTATGGGGGATGTGGCAGGCCAGTAGGGGGCACTCCTGCACTAAGCCACCCACCTCACTGCACCCGAACAAAAACGATGCTTCAAGTGTCTCCTCTGGGGTGCCTACATTGGCTGACCCCCTTCCAGGAGCCCACTTGCAAGCCTGGAGTAACCATGGCCACCACCCGGGGTCTGGTTTTTTTTAGTGGTCTGTGCCCCCAGTACACAGACCTTGTAGACCTTGAGAGTGCTTAACCCACCATGGGCTTTTGGGGTGCTTCTATTAGCTTAAAGCATTCACAAGCAGCCTCCAATACAGGAGGACAGTAAAAAGCCATGCCCACCTTAGCTAGCTGACCCAAGGGAACTATAACTACTGTCTGACCCCTCTCCCCACAGGAATCCACAGCAAGCTCTGCATGCAGGTATCCTTTTATTGTTCAGGGAGAGAGAGTGAGAATGGGGTACGTATAAAGAGATTTTAGAGAAAAACGCCTTGAGCAAAATAGCAGGGGTTGAAGGACCCTTTGAATACAGAACTAAAATACATATCCCTAATATGCTAGCTAATGTTCAAGTAAGTTATTCACTTATGCATCCAGAGCCTGACTGAGCTCGCTTTGGAGGCCTCAGCTTGGTTCTGTGTTTCCCAAAATGTCTGCCCCCCACAAAATGGGGTGGTCCCTTATTCAACTTGTTCTTTTTTTCACATTTGTAAATGCCACAAGGAAGTAGGTAAAGGCAAGGAGAGAAAGAAGAGCAACATAAGCAGATGATGGCTCTTGTGGCCATTGCTGGTTGATGGGAGCAGACTGGCTGCATTCAGGCTGCTGCACTCAACACACTAGACTGGAGAAGGATCAGCATTTCCCTGTCTCCCTGCACAGCACTGGACATTTCTTATGGGGCCTCGGACCTGGTCCTCTTTTCTTTTTTAACTTTAGAGAGATGTCCTTGATCAAATGAAAAAGCAACATTACTGGATCTCTCTCTCCTCTTCGTTCTGATTTTTGCTTTTTAATGACTCCTTTTTCTTGGTTTTCATTTTGCTCAGTCACTTTGAAAGGTTCTGGTCACGCTGAGCTGGGTTCAGCCATTGATTTTTTTTGTGATTCTTCTGGGCCCACTGCTTTTGTTCTCTCGACTTGTGGTTCAGGAAAGAGCTTTTGTGAGAACTCTGTGGGCGTCCTCTACAGCCCCGCTGAGAAACTTGTTCAGCATGTAGTAAGTATGTGGTTCCAAATTAAACCCCTCCAGATACCAGAGAACCAGCACCTGGGATGAAATGCAAAACCTCTTCAACTACCATGACGGAAAGACAATGCATAACTTTTCAGCAGACTCATTACGTATTCTTTGTTTATGGAGCTGGCTGTTGGAACCATTTTTATCTCTGACTTCAGCTCTTCAACAGGCTTGCCAACCTGCCGAGTGAGACTGCAGAGGACATCATCATCCAAGCCAAAAGCCTGGCAGTAACATTTACCACCAGCCTGGTTATAGCAACAGCAAAAGAGACCTGGGAGAGGAACAGCTGAAATGGCCCCTGACACCAGGGCCTCTTTCCATATTTGCCTCTCCAGTTCAGCCCTTTTCTTTTTCAGGATCTGTGCTGAAATGTTAGGCAGGGAAAGAATGAAGATTTCTCTTTTGTGTTCATCCATCTCTTTTTCAAGTATCTTCAAAAGCAGCTGGAAATCATACTTGGCTGGTTTCCAGCTGGAGATCAGGAAAACCCATGGAGAAGACCCACTGGCCTTTTTCAGGTTCTTGTTACAGGTGTTGCGGATCTCCTCCAGGATCCCCTCTTCATTGTAGGTTCTGGGTCTGCACTTCTCAGCTGCATCCAAGTCAGCATCCACTTTGGAGCACACATAATAACACTTCTTCCCCAGCTTCTGAATTTCCTTGGTGAGTTGGGTGTGGTGGGCACTGAACCGGCTGGCAGTGATGATGATGTTGTATTTTTGGAAACTCATCTGCTTTAGGTATTGGTCTGGTTTGAACCTGGGAGTTCCAATACCCAGAAGATCCCATATGGTTACATTTGGGAGGGTGGGGTGTGAATAAGGCTCTGGGTCCATTGTTGTTTCCACTACCCCGGTCTCAGCAGCACCTGCATCTTCATCCCCCCAGTCCCCGGATGGCATTGACAAAGGTTGATTTTCCAGAGCCTGCCTCCCCAGTGATGGCGATGTGAAGTGGGATCTTCTCTAATGTCTCCAGCTCCTTCTGCAATTTCTTTGCTACAACTTTGAGGTTTCCTCCTTCAAAGATAGCTTTCATTTCTTCTATTTCAGCCTGGGAGAACTTCCTGAATACTTTGTCATTTTCAGTAGCCATGGCAGCCATTGTGAATAGCTGTATCAGCCTGTGCTAGATGTCTTACAAAAGAAAAAAAAATATTCATATGACTTTCTCATACCTCAGGGCAACCATTCATGTGGCAGACTGTGATTTCTTTGGGGGATTTAATAATATCATCTGCAGCCAAATGTCGTTTCAATTAAGTTTACGAAAGGCTGGATGTCCTGCCTGTAAACATGATTTCCCCATGTCCTTAACTAGCAAGGCATTAAGTCATTACAAATTCTTACATTCTGGGCTCTTAATGGCTTTGCTAAAGTAACTAAAGTAAAACTAACATGTTCCAAACCCTTCAGCCACCAGTTAAATACTAATTTCCTTACAGCAATAAATACCAAAAAATGTCCAGTCTGAGAGAGCTCAGTACTTCTTGCTTTAGGATGCTGGGAAGCTCTGAAGACACTTGAGACACCCTGGCTGCATAAACTGGGTCTACTCCACTGGGTCTACTCCACAAGGGACCCCCCAGAAATGTTCTTTTATTACCATGCAGAGAATGTAAGCTGGCTCAGAAAAGGGGTTCGTGGGCACAGCCCTTCCTGCCAGGCCGTGCTCACTAGGAAGGGATAAGGATTTGCACTTAATGGACAACACCCTAGCCAAACTGGTAAACTACAAAATGAGCTGCAGTAAGTGCTGCTTTAAAAACTACCCACTGGGTGCATCTACATAAAATGCTAACTGCATAGTAGCCTAATAACCTTGTTCAGTAGCATACAGGGCAACACCCATTTTAATGTGCTACCATGTAGCTTTATTAAACTACTGTGTAGGAAGTGTCAGTAAAAACCTGTACACCCATGCTACTGTTCAGTAGCGCAATTACTGCGCATTGATTTAGTACTTAGTTATCCAAGTACTAAACTTAATGTGCAGTACCTACAGCACATTAATGAGCATGTAGACACACTCACTGAGAGCAATACAATGGGTTATATATTAAACCCATTTAACTATCAGGTGAGTTTTTGACATTATAACAACTCTGTCCAGCCCAAGGAATAAACTGTTCAATCAGGGGAAAGTAATGTTTCTAGGAAGGAGGTGAGAGCAAACTTGGGGAAAAAAACAGGAAGGCAGGAACACCTGGCCACAGTCTTGGGGGGAAGACGATTAGCAAGAGGAGATGCTGTGGATTGCTGGGGCTGTGGTGGGACTGAGGCAAGCTGCTCTGGAGAGCTGGGAACAGTGGGTGCACTGTGGGAGGATGGTGGTGCTCTGCAGAGCTGGACAAGAGGAAATTTTGTGGGGGCTGGAGGTGCTCCAGGGAGCTGTTTCTGTAGGCATGGAGGAAATATCTGGGGCATGGGATGTCCTGGGGCATAAGCAGTACTGAGGGGAAGTGGAGGGAGATGGTCAGGATCCTTTGGCTTTAGTTTAGATGGTGTGTGGGCGAAGGGGAGGAAGTGCTCTTGAGAGCTGTGGTATACTATCTGTGAGGGTACCAGTGTGCCTGGGGCCATGAACGACAGGTGCCTCCCAGATGGGGTGGGGGGGGTGCATAATTTGTGGGCAGCAGTGGCAATGGCATGGTAAATGGCAATTGCCTGCAGAAGCCAGCAGCAACCAATTTCGGGGGGGGGGGGGGGGGGGACAAGTTGCCTATGCCTGGGGGAGCCAGGCGTGGGGTATGTGGCAGTGTATAAGGAGGTGGACTCGATATAAAGGGTGCCGGAAGTCAGGAACATTGGGGTGGGAGAATGAAGACAGGTTTAGGGAACCGGTGTGTGGAAGCTGCATGCAGAGATTGGGCAGAGACCCCTGGTCCAAAGGAAGTTCTGGGTGCTGATGGGAAAGCTTTCTTGAAAGCAGGGAGCAGTGTGTGAGCAGAAAAGGAGATGGAGGCAGGCCTGGAGATTTGAGATGGGAGAGTGTAATGGGTGTTTGTCATTTGCAAGAGGATAGACAATTCAGGGAGCAGGAGTTGGGGGAACTGGGACAGTGTGGGTAGGGGGGGAGGGTTTGCCCAGCCCCAAAGTCTCATGTCAGGCAAAGAGTCACCTCCGCTGTCCTTTGCCAGCAGGAGCACTGGGAGACAGGTAGGAGTAAGACAGGAAATGAAAGACAAACCAAGGAAATCACACCTTGGGAGAGAGATCCCTTCTGCCACTTCCCACTCCCTAGCAAAGAAAGGCCCGGCACCACAGAGTCCTTCCAGCAAGTCTGACTATGGTGTTGTCACATTTTCTTCCTCAGCTGGGTTTCTGCCATTTGGGATCCACGGCCTGTGTGCCCGCAGCCCCAGCAAACAGCAGCTGGTCCAGGAAAGTCAGCACAGCCTGAGCAAAGAGGATCTCTTACCTCTACTGGGTAGGCTTCTGCTGGGAAGTGTGTTGATCCTGAGCCCCTCTCCTAGCTCCTTTCTTTGTCTTAGGTGCAGCAAAAATGCGAGCCCCTCTGCTTCTCTCTCAGCCCCTTTGTTGCTGCTTGTGACCAGAGCAACAGCTGACTAAGATGGAAAGTGAAAGCAGCAAAATGAAGGGTACTATTTGTGCCAAGGAGCTGCTGGTTTAGGGATGGGTTAAAACAAGTCCCAGTGCTCTATCAGATGCTTCTTGCGCCATCTCCTGTCTGAACAAATTCCCCATCTCCCCACAGAAACTCCAGCATAAGCACAAGGGTGCAGTGAGGCTGACATTGGTAAACTAAGGGGGAGGCAGAAGGCAGGGCAGGGTAGGGGGGAGCCCTTGTAGACCAAGTGGTTCAGAGGCATAATCTTTTTCTAGGCAACAACACCCTTTGTCAGCTGCTGGGGAAGTCAGGGGCAGAAGGTGTGATGGGTGGCCACAGTGCTCATTGAGCAAAACGTGGTCAAGGCCAGCATCTGGAAAACCCCATGGCCAGCAGAGTTTGGGGTTGTCTGCTCCAAGCATAAACTGTTTGCAATCCAGCCTGTGCAGCCACTGCTACGTAGTTGTCACTTCTCCAAGCTGCCCTACCAAAATCTCCTGTTGCCTGATGCTGCTGAAGCCTCCTGCCACAAAAGCTCCCTGAATCAATGGGGTGGGTGTAGAGAATGACAGATATACATTTTGCCTGTGTAATTTTAACTCATTTGCCTTGCATCTTTGGTTTAGGACTCAGTTTTCAATTAGATGTTTACATGCTCTATTTTTTCCCAGTGGCTCTTCCTCATCTGATGAAGAGATCACTCCTAAGTCTATTGAATCCGTCATGTTTACACTGAAAAAAAAGTTTTTGTTGTCATTCTAAATATATAAATATTGGGGTTTTTTTTTGCTCCCTGGCTTATGTACATATACTTACTATTCACTCCCCACCCTGATTTTGATTTTCTTATTGCTAAAATTTTAGTGGGAGCAAGCAGGGCCAGGGGATTTTTGCTTTTGAGGCATTTTAGAAGCTCCTCATGCAGCCGCATTGGTCTCTTGCCATTCTTCTTGTGCTTCCATTGTGTCAGGATGATTTCTTGTTGGGCTTCCAATACTGTGCCCCTTAGAAGCTCCCAGCCTTCCTGGGTGCCTTTATCCATTAATCTATCCTCCCATAACACCATGTCTATTAGCTCTTTGAGTCAGATGAAATCTACCTTTTTTGAAATCTAGCATCCTAATTTATATGACCTCATGCTTTACCTGTCTCAAAATCTGGAATTCTATTGTATCCTGATTGCTTCCTCCCAAGTTACCTATCACCTACACATCCTCCACCAGCTCACTCCTGTTGATCAGGGCAAGATCCAAGATTGATGATCCCATAATTGTATCCTCCACTTTCTGAAAGAGAAAGTTGTCCTCCACACAAGTTAGGAACAGGCTTGACATTTTATGTTTGGCTGCATTGTTCTTCCAGATGTCCAGAAGATTGAAGTCTCCCATCAGTACCATCCCACAGCTTTTGGATAGATTTATCACCTGCTTGAAGAGTGCCTTATCCACCTCCTCTTCCTGATTAGGTGGCCTAGAATCCCGCCATTATATCAGTGCTGCATCTTTAACCTTTCATCTTCACCCAAATACTTTCTGCTTTTTTGTCATCTTCCTCCTGAACCAGGGAACAAATGTATGTGTTTTTGATACACAATGTAACACCACCACCTGTTCTCCCAACCCTGTTCTTCTGAAACAGAGTGTAACCCTCGATGTTCACATTCCAGCCATAAAAGCTGTCCCACCACATCTCGGAGATGCCAATCAGCTCATAGTTCTTTTCACAGGCTGCAGCTTCCAGCTCATCTTGTTTATTCCCCATACTGGCAGTCCTCCACTTACAATGTTTCAAGTTACAATGTTTCGCACTTACAACATTTATAATTTGACACCCTGTTTCAACTTTCTGACATCAGTTTTGACTTTACAATGCTTGAGGTGATGTGTTGCCATGACAGCGAACAAGTTCGCTGCATCGCTCATCTCCCTGGAGAACATCTATCCAAACTTCCTTGGACACTTTCTTTAGAAAGCAGACAAGACTCCAGAAAAACTTACAGCCAAAACTCCTAAGACTACAGCCAAGAATCCTTCAAAAAGTCCAACCAACAGCCTTTCAAAAAGTCCAGCAAAGTCACCTCAAGTAAGTCATAGCCCAGCCCCTGGCACAGATCTTCGAGAACTCCTGGTGCTCTGGTGAAGTGCATGACGACTGGAAGAAGGCTAATGTGGTGCCTATCTTCAAGAAAGGGAGGAAAGTTGATCCGGCAAACTACAGGCCCATCAGCCTGACCTCTTTTCCTGGGGAAGGTCTTGGAAAAGATTATCAAAGAGACCATCCTATACAAGCTAACTGATAGCAATATCCTGAGGAATACCCAGCACGGGTTTGTTGCGGGTAGGTCTTGCTTGACCAATCTCATTTCCTTTTACAACCAGGTGACCTATCACCTGGACAAGGGGGAAGAGATTGATGTCGTATATCCTGACTTTAAAAGGTCTTTGATCTGGTATCCCATGATCACCTCTTGGCAAAACTGGCTAACTGTGGCCTCAAACTCACCATGATCTGCTGACTGGGAAATTGGCTCCGTGGTCGGATCCAGAGGGTGGTGGTCGGCGAAAGTCAATCGTCATGGTGCCCTGTGACCAGCGGGGTCCTGCAAAGCTCTGTCCTAGGGCCTTTACTTTTTAACATCTTCATCAGTGATGTAGACTTTGGTGTCAGCAGTGGGCTGGCCAAGTTCGCCCATGACACCAAACTCTGGGGTAAAGCATCCGCACCTGAGGACAGGAGGGTGATCCAGGCAGATCTTGACAGGCTCATGAAATGGGCAGATGAAGCCTGATGGTATTTAACACTGAAAAATGCAAGGTTCTCCACCTTGGGAGGAAAAACCTGCAGCATGCTTATAGGCTCGGCAGTGCTACACTGGTTAGCACTACAGATGAAAGGGACTTGGGGGTCTTGATTGACCACAAGATGAACATGAGCCTTCAATGTGATGCTGCGGCTAGTAAAGCAAGCAAAATGCTGGCTTGCATCCATAGATGCTTCTCAAGCAAATCCCGGGATGTCATTCTCCCCTTGTACTCGGCCTTGGTGAGGCTGCAGCTGGAGTACTGTGTCCAGTTGTGGGCACCACAATTCAAAAAGGATGTGGATTAGCTTGAGAGAGTGGAGAGGAGAGCCACACACATTATCAGAGGTCAGGGAAGCAGACCTTATGATGAGAAGCTGAGAACCATGGGGCTCTTTAGCCTGGAAAAGCGCAGGCTCAGGGGTGATCTGGTGGCCACCTATAAGTTTATTAGAGGTGTTCACCAGGATTTGGGGGAACGTCTGTTCACCAGAGTGCCCCAAGGGATGACAAGGTCAAATGGTTATAAACTCCTGCAAGACCGTTTCAAGCTGGACATAAGGAAGAACTTCTTTACTGTCCGAGCCCCCGAGGTTTGGAATAGACTGCCGCCGAAGGTGGTTCAAGCACCCACTCTGAACACCTTCGAGACACTTTTGGATGTTTGTCTTGCTGGGATCCTATGACCCCAGCTGACTTCCTGCCCCTGGGCAGGGGGCTGGATTCGGTGATCCTCTGGGGTCCCTTTCAGCCCAAATGTCTATGAAATCTATGAAAGTCTTTCCTAATCAATATAATTGCTATTTACAATATAAATACATTAATGTAGCTATATTACTCATCTATAATTGATCAAGCAGAAAATTCTGGGATATTTTTGGTGAAAATAAGGTTCAGGAACCTTGTTTCAGGAACCAATCCCCCATTTATAACATTGTTTCTTATAAGAAAATTGGTTCCGAGTTACAACATTTCAACTTAAGACACCGTTTTCAGGAACCAATTGTGTCGTAAGTTCGAGGACTGCCTGTATTTCACACATTTGTATACATGCATCAGATGTATTTTGCCTTTTGACCACCTCACCTCCCTTTTAGAGCACATGTTGCTGTCCTGTAGCTCTCTGATCCTTTCCCAGATTTGAGTTGCTCTTTGAATCCTTCCCCTTCTGGACTGTGTATTCTGTTGCTGGATGGTTTTGATCACCATCCCCCATGGAATCTAGTTAAAAACCCTCTTTACTAGGCTGGCCAGACGATGCCCAAAGATGCTTTTCCCCATTCTTGTCAGATAGATCCCATCTCTTGATACCTGTCCTCCTCCCAAGAACATCCTCCCTTTGTTGAAGAAGCCACAGCCTTCAAGTTGACACCACTGTTTCAGCTACATGTTCACTTCCAGGATATAACGGTTTCTGCTTGGATCCTTGACTTCCATGGGAAGAATTGATGAAAACACCACTTGTGTAGTGCTCTTTCTTCTTTTCTTTCCTTGAGGGAGCTGCCTTCCCTCAGGTCACTGGCCAGACATGAACACTGCTTCTGAACAGAAACCCATGGTTGCTGTGGGAATGAATATTCCCATCTAAATTGTACCTTCTGTAGCATGAATGGCACATGCCCCCAGCAGCTGGGGGGGCATGGCAGCAGCAGGAGTGTGGCAGCGGTGGTAAGCGTGAAGCTCCTGCAGACACCGCCAGTGGCGTGGCGGTGGCAGTGGTGAACGTCAACTAGGGGTCGGCGACCACCTGCAGGCACCGCTGGCAGTATCAGCAGCAGCCAGCGGCAATCGCAGACTGCCCACCGACACTGCCAGTGGTGGTGGTGGCAGGGTGGCAAGCGGTGACTGCCCCAGGGGTGTCTTTTTGTAGGGGGTGCACTACCACACTCAGGGGGTGCACGTGCAGCTGCGTGCACCCCCTACGCATTGCCCATGTGGAGTAGGTTCCCCTGAGAGTAGCACACTTGCTCTTGATACCAGCTTCTCACCCCCAGCAAATGGAGATCTCTCAAAAAGAAGCAACTCCAGAGCCTTTTGAAAGCACTGCGTGGGGGCACACATATACATCAGGGCTATGACGGATGGAAACAAAAGAAAGAGAAGAAGGACAGGAGCAGCAAGTGAGGGGCAGCTATGTTCTCCTCCCACACGTCTCAGAAGTATTTTGGGGAAACACTGCTGAAGGCTGGCAGGCCCCCAAGCAGGCAGGCAGGCATCAAGAGGCAGGCACACTTCAAGAGGGACGCGGAGAATCTGGAGAGGGTCCAGAGGAGGGCCACTTGCATGATTAGTGGCCTTCGTGATAGACCCTCTATCTCTTCAGCCTTCACAAGAGACGGCTGAGGGGAGATCTTGTGGCCGCCTATAAATTTATTAGGGGAGGTCAACGGGGAATAGGGGATACGCTGTTTACTAAGGAGCCCCAGGGAGTGACTAGGAATAATGTGTGTAAACTAGTTGAGAGTGGATTTAGGTTAGATATTAGGAAGAAATTTTTCACAGTAATGGTGGCCAGGATCTGGAAGGGGCTTCCAAGAGAGGTGATGCTATAACCTAGCTTGGAGGTCTTCAAGAAGAGGCTAGATAGTCACGTGGCTGGGGGCATCAGACCTCAGTCCTCTTTCCTGCCAGGGGCAGGGGGGCGGACACGATGATCCATTGTGGTTCCTTCCGGCTCTACAATCTATGAATCTATGAATCAAGGGGCAGGTGAGGCGCATATGATGGAGGCCCAAAAGGGTCACCTGGCATGGAAATAATTCCAGGGATGGAAGGGAGGTGGAAGCTGGCATGTCACTGTGGCATCAGGAGCAGGTGGAAAAAGCCAGCCCCCAGCCATTTTAGATAGCAGCCTCTCTCCATGAAACGCTGCAACCCAGCAATTCAATGAACACTGCACTGTGGGGTTGGATGGGCATCTGCAACAATGTGGTGATAACAGGATACCAATGCCTGGGCAGACAACCAGAGGGGTTTGTTTGGGCTAGATGGATAGAAAGATGTTCATGGTGACAGATAGACAAACAGATGGGCATACACTGTAATGGCTAGCCAGACAGCTAGTAGATGAGTGTGTATGGGAATGCATGGATAGACAAAGTAATAAACGAGTGCGCCTGGAGATAGACAGATATGGTCAGAAACAGTTTTCTACTGGAACGCCT
>NW_005842279.1:743507-748138 GCF_000455745.1 Alligator sinensis
CACAGTCAAATCAGAATCTACAAATAAAGCTTCTGTCCCTTTTGATTCACTGAATAAATATTATCTAGGAAAACATTTGTCCCACTGGAAAAGCAGATGGGCTGGTAATACCACCAACTCCCCAGGAGATTACCCAGGCCATAGTAAGGCAGCACTGTCCTCCAGAATGTACAAAAGGGAGGTCCTTTCACAATCCTGCACAGCTCAGCTACCTGCTGCAGTGACAACGATTATGACGATAGCATACATGAAGAAGTGCTGCAGTGAGAACTAGTGACTGGGGTAGACTGGATGGCTCAACCAAGGAGCCTAGGAACAGTCAGATTTCATCACCTAAAATGCTAAATGCTACTGAGGGAATCCAGCATGCGATGCTGTAGTGGTGCAGCCCTGGGTTTAAAAGCTGGGAAGGGCCTGGGGAGCAAAGATGATATAGCAGGCTGAGCACAGGAGGAAGGGAATATCACTGCTCACTATTCGCAGAACTGCAAGAGAAGGCAGCCTAAATCAGAGCACAGCTGCTGGCTCACAAACCCAACAGGCTCCTCCTGCTGGGTCCCCTTTAGAATTATTCTGCAAGCAACGGACCAGGCCACCAGGGGTCTGTGTTGCTCCACTTGAATGAGAGCAGAAAAAAAATCATCCTTTTATTTTGCCCCCCCTCCCCTCCACCTGGATTTGGTTCAATGGCTCTGATCTCTTCCATCAAAATATTGTTTGTTGGGTCTTTTATTGGCCTTTTAGGTGCTTACAGGGAACAAGGCCAGGGGGCTGTTGTAATCTTAAAGTGCTGGACAGCCTCAAGGTCCTGTTGATTGCTCAGATTCTAGCACTGCTGGTTTGGTAGGTTCATGGGCGGACATCCCACCCACTTTACTGCAGGTTGGACGATCGCTCTGCTTTAGACAAAGGGCCTGATTCTGGCTGAGAAAAGGGAGGCCGCAAGGCAGCAGAAACTGCATGAGTCCTGTGTGCAGGTATAAGCTTCTTTGTGCCCCCATGCAGGGTGACTCCAAGGCAGGGCAGAGAGAAGCTGTTACCAGGCAGGGAAGGCATGCAGGCCAAGGCCAAATGTTCTTTGCCTGTGAGGCTCTTTCCACCCAAGGAATGCTTTTTGTCAGCTGAGCAGCAACTGGAAACCAGTAGCAGTCAGATGGCTCTCCCCAGGAGCTGGGCAGTGGGAGAGTCTATCCCTCAGTGAACTTCATGGCCAATCCTTGCCAGACTCTGGGGGCAAACTCAGAGTTTGGCTCTGCAGGATTAGAAACAGGAAGACTGCTCATCTTGCCACACTCACGTTCAGGAGGGTGGCAACCCTCTTTTGTATGCTACAGAAGCAATGCTACGCTGCGCTGTCTTCAGCACCTAAGTCACAAGACCAAGCAGCCAGGCAAGACATTTTATCAAATCCATAATGCCCCAAATTAGCAACATCATTGGCTTCATTCATTAGAATAATTACAGTATTTGTTAGCGCATTAGCAAGCTCATTAGCAAATGCAGCTTTGCTGCAATTCAACAACTTGTGTACATCTCATTGCACAGCTGCTATAATTTAATAATGTGATTTTGAATGGTCATTTGCTCAGTTTCCTAAAAGGTAGCTTTATGCAATAGATACCCTGCCAGAGCAACATTGCAGACCCTCAAAATCCCCTTTTCATAGCACTGGATTATTACAAATACATTGATTTTGAGTTCAGTTAGAAGGCAGAGTAGAGATGCACCTGATAGACTAATTGAATCAGAGATGCATACACTTTCATGAGCAAGAGCATTGCCACACAAAAGCTTATGCACCACTGATTCAGTTAGTTTGTAAGGTGCATCTGTGCCTTGCCTTCTGCCTGACTTTAGACTAACACAGATAACTACATCTGATTAAGTCATTTTTACTTATGATTGCAGAACCATAGACAAGTAGGGCTAGAGGGATCTCAGTAGGTAGTCCAGTCTGTTGCTCTAGGTAGGATCATCCCTATCCAAACCATCCGATACTAGGGTCGGTCTAATCTATTCTCCTCCTCCTCTTCTTTTTCCTCCTCCTCCTCCTCTTACTTTTTCTTATTATTATTATCATCATCATATGATTATATTTGTTATAAATAGGGATTTACCCTATTAGTGATTTTGCTTTTTTTTGCGGAAACCCTGAAAAAAAACCTGTTTCTGTGAACTCCGTGAAAATGGCAATCCCCATGATTTTGGCACGGAATCACCAGGAAAAAAGTTACTGACTAAAAATAAAATACTGGCTCCCTAGTGGGAAATCCTCAGGACTGCTGCAGCCCAGCCTCATACCTGCCGGGATGTGGGGGAAGCCATTGGCATGAAGGGGAGCAGCAAAGATGGGGGACTCCACCTCCCACTGCTTCTTTTTGTCAGGTCTCTACACCACATCTGACCATTTTGTTACACATGCTTGTGCTCATTTCTTGTACTTTTGTGAGATATCTGATTGTACATGCACCTTCAGGCAGAGGGCATTGCAGCAGTTGTTGCACAGTCTGAGGCTCTGTGCCATAGTCACAGGTGGTTGCACCAATGGCATAGCCCTACTTCTATAGTTTCTTGGAATGTCTGACTCCGACATGTACACAGTTGAGACATTGCTGCTTTTGCCATGGTTCGCCAGCCCCTAGTAGTAAGGACTCACTAGAATGTCAGTTTTTTTGCTGTCACATATTTTCTTCAGTCTCTTATTCCACATCTGTAGTTGAGTCAACTTGGGTGTGGCATTGAGAGGTTGGGTGCTGGTGAGGAAGCTCCTGCAAGACTTCAGACATTTGCGTGCTGCAGGATGGTCATACAGAGGGTGTCTCACATCTTCAGTTTGTCTTGATTGCTCTAGCCTGCTGGCCACTGCTCAGGTGGAGTGATCCCAGCTAGCAGGTACACACTGTTTAGGCTGGTAAGCTTCAGACATCCTGTGATGCATTGACAGCTAACATTCAGACTGGGGTTAAGGTGCCTGGTGTGCATGGATCTCTCCCAAACAGGGCACGCATACCTGGCAGAGGAGAAGCTAGGAGCCCCCAAGCTGAGGGCTATAGCAGAAGCATTCACATCATAATCCCTGTCAGGTAATACCTGCAAAGTCTGCTAACACTCCAAACCACGTTTTTGACCCTCGCTACTGATTGGCCAAGAGGGATGCCCATGGTACAGCCTTATCTCTCTCGGCCGATCAGCAGAAAGGGGTGGGGCCACATCATGGGGAGCCCGCTTGGCAATCAGGGGGGGCACTGCCACAAAAAGATCACAAAAATGGTGCCACACTACTGCAAGTGGCCCACAATATTTCTTTCACCTCAGCACAATGTAGGTAGATCCCTAATTATCGATCAATGTGGAATCTCAGGTCATGTGCTATTGGCCATGTGACAAAGAGTTGCAAAAAGAGTCTCTGTGTGTCATTCTGTAACTGTGCTAATGGTCCAGCGTTGCAGGTACTCTGAGATGTATAGACCAGGCAAACAATGGCCTGAAGAAGTGTACTACAGGCATCTCTGCATCCTGATTCTGTACATCAAGGCTTTGCAGGTGGCACATAATTATTTTTCAAGCAGCCGCAGAAAAGGACACTCCTTGCCTGTCCCCTGCGTGTAGGATGTGCCCCAAACTGACTCCTCCACACACAATTCCATTACAGCACCCTAAAAGTAACAAGCCCAAGAAGATCACCTGGTGCTGGACCTAGACGAGTACTGCTTCTCATTTTATGATCCTTGGTGTTTTTCTTAAACACTACCCTAATCCCCACTTTTGGTTGCTTGTGATTACATGGGAATCTTCCCTTTCATTTGAAAAAAAGCCTGGGTGATGATAAAGAAATAACTTGGAAATGTGAGTTCAAATATTAGAAGGCAAATAACCAGGGACCAGTGTTTGTA
This sequence comes from Alligator sinensis, assembly GCF_000455745.1. Taxonomy (NCBI): domain Eukaryota; kingdom Metazoa; phylum Chordata; order Crocodylia; family Alligatoridae; genus Alligator; species Alligator sinensis. Next base: position 747,401 of record NW_005842279.1, read on the forward strand.
ATTTTGGAAAATTCAGCATTTTTAGGTCAATCCCATGACATTTTAGAATGTAGACTCATAGACATTAGACATTAGGGCTGGAAGGGACCTTGAAAGATCATCAAGTCCAGCCTCCTGCCCCAGTCAGCTGGGATCAAAGGATCCTGGCAAGAAAAGTACCTAAGCGCCCAGCTCCCTTGCATGTGATTCAATTCTTAACCCTTGGAGTTGACTGTCCTGGTGCTGGGCCTCTGTCCCACCACCCCTTTCAGTCTGAGCAGGACCTGTTCTCACCCAGGATGTGCATCTGTGGCCTTGCATCTCACCCAGAGCTGGAACCACTCCAGGCCCTGCCTCCTTGCCACGAGAAACTGGCCACTTTAGGAGGGTGGTGAGAGACCCCTCCTCACCATGATGTTAAGCCACACCTCCCTCGCCTCAGTAAGAGGCAGCTTTTAACCCCACACAACCTTTAAACAAGGCCAAAGCTTGTTTGATTTGGCACCCCCTCTTAACCTGTCTATTGAAAGGGCATTTGAACTACCCCTAGAGGCGTCACTTGCTATGGATATAGCTGTGAGCCTTCATGAGCTGCTTCCCACCTCAGCACCTTCATTCCCGTGGAAAGAACAGAGAACTCCCTAGGCACTGATGCTGAGTGCAGGCAGGAGCCCTGTTTGCAAGGGAGCTGGGCGCTGGGGCACGCAGAACCGGTTGGTGCTTCACACTGTATGGAGCAGCCTAAGCCAGCTTCCTGCT
>NW_005842279.1:748278-749824 GCF_000455745.1 Alligator sinensis
CTGACTCAGTTTCAGTAGTAGGGCAGTCTGCCAGCGACCTTTGCCCAGGCAGGCAGATCACAGCCAACATGTGGATACATGTTTTTCTGGATGCCATTTTTCTCCCTCTCCCTGCAGTTACTTTGTTGGATTATGATGATTTTTTCCCCTTTTCTGAAACCTATAACTTTCCTTCAGTGTCAAGCCTTTTGGGGGGACTGGGGACAGCAGAGGAACAAAGGAATTACAGCCATAGCACCTCTGTAAGAGAGGGAGATACAGACTTGGAAGGGACACTGCGGTAGGGTGGAGGCATCTCCCCTAAGGGTGAGACAGGGAAGTAGGAGTAGGTGGCCAGGGGGTGGAAGAAATAGGAAACGGTTTCTTATATTTGGATGTAAATGGCAGTGGGAAGTGCAGTTGAGAATGGCCAGACAATTTGCTTTGGTGAGGTTTAGGTAGCAGGGGTATTTGGGAGGGGGAGGGGGCTGGAGTTCTCCAGTGTTGGGATGCTGTTGGGGGGTAGGGGGAGCAATGTTTATTGTAAGCCATTCAGAGCCTTTTGGATAGTGCAGTTTATAAATCTAATACATAAGTAAATAACTGCTTGGTAGGAATCCCCATTAAGGCAGAGCCCCAGCTTCCATCCTCTTCCTAGGCCTCCTGACCCTAGGCCAGGCCCACTAGTCAACAGTAAAGTCAGAACTCAACCTATGATTATCCATTAATAGACTGGGGTACCATCAGCACCTTGCTTCCACCAGCATCAGAATAAAGCTGCCCAGGGCAGAGCCATAGGTATCTTGCTGTGCTCCTGTAGCCATGAGTTTTAGTCTTGCTCTGAACATGCAACAAAGGCTGTCCCTATTTGATCCAGCTGTAATGCTAGATTGAGTGCCGGCTACATCTCTCACTTGGCTACAAGTAGTGTGCCTTAAGCACTGGTAGCCCAGTAGGTTGCTAGGCTCCTTTGCAAAAAGCACCAAGTTTTGATCTGTTCTTGTACCTGTAAGCAAGAGCTTCCACTGGGAATAAGAGTTGTTTCCATTAATACTGCTCAGGACAGGTTGCTCAGATCAAAACCCATCCCCAGTTGCACAGCAGGTGTAGATCAGCTGAGGTCTGTTGCTCTCAATGGGATTACACCACTTGATGCCTGCTGAGAATCTGGCCTGATACACTGTGACAACGCCTGGCTTCAAACAGCCTCTGGCTAGCCTGTAGCTAACACTAACTCCACCCAGCCCAGAAGGGCTAATGCTCTCTGCAGCATGAGAAACTGAACTATAACCTCCTGTACCTTTTCCTCCCAGGGTTCGTAAGAACAGCAGACAAACCCGTGTGTCAAACTGGTTGGCCACACCTGTGCTCAGCTCCTTCCCTGTAGGCGGTAACATTTATTTATCTGATCAGTTAAAGAATTTACCTGTTTAGGGGAGGTTGGAAGGCTGCACTGGAAAACCTTACCTAGCAGCAAGACTCATTGACTGCATTAGAATAGACCAAGATGTCGTCTGCAGCCACCACAGCCTCCTTGCCCAGCGGCTTTGCAGTCCTGACCTCTTTC
>NW_005842279.1:749855-770205 GCF_000455745.1 Alligator sinensis
TACCTTTGATTTTTAACTGAGCTTTTAGAACCAGGGATACAGATTCTCAAGGTGCACCCAGCCATCATGCTGTTAAGCAAGGGGCTGCTCTTGTGCTAGTGTTTCATTGAAAAACTTAATATTTGAGGCTTTTCCTTCTGGATGTGTTAGTACACAGGGTGCACTGTGAGCTTTGCAGTAAGTGACGTGAATACACATGAAAATGAATTCAGGATTGAAGCTTACTGCATACAGTATTTCAAACTTTTTTCTCAGTGGAAATAGCAAAATTGGGATATTTGAGAAAACAGGGCATGAAAGCTCCAGTAGAAATGCATTCAGGTCTTGAAGACAATTTTGAAAATCTCTTTGAAATTGCACAGTTTCCCTCTGAAGGCAATTTAGCAGCTGATAGACCCTGAATGAACGCAGACTTTTTTGGGTGGCAGCCTGTGGCTGAAGCACGTAACTATGAACCTAATTCAGATGCAAATGAAGGGGGACTTTAGGAGTTCAAGAATCCTGATTATGTACTTAGTTTGTTTTAAAAATCTATCTTGCTATATGTACTTTCTGATAAAAGACTGGCAAGGTCTCTGTCTGGTACACACAGCACTGCAACATGATACACAACTAACACTGCAAAAAACAGTTAGTTGTATGTTTATATTATGGATGTATATTATATTAGAAATGTAACACCCTTACTGGTTTTAAAGACTTTATGCATAGGCCCAAGGGGAAAGGAGTAAGACTGGGGAACAGCCCTGCTTGTTTCCTTTCAGATCATAATTTTGTTACTGTTGGAAAAAGGAATAAAGAACGTATTTAACATAAATAAATGGAAAGAGCATCAGACTGGCTCTGCAGGGTGTAGCTGGGCTGGATGACAATTTCCTATCAAAACTTTTTTCCCATGGACAAATTGGATTTTCAACTAACTGCAGAACACATTAGCAGAAAGGGTCAGTTTGCTAAAAAAATAGTTTTAGCTTTTAAAAAAAGAAAATATTTAACCCAAGGATTTTTTTCAGTTTTTTTTTTTCTTTCTGATTTTGTGCATGTGTGTTAAGTAGTAGGAACACTTGGCTTCAAATATTAAGTTTTTCAATGAAAAATCAAAATTTGTCTTAAAAAGTAATTCCTGATGTGCCATGTATATGACACTACTTCATTCAATTTCAAGACAGGCAACCAGGTTTAAAAATTAGCTCAATTTAAGTTAATGGGAGCTTTGACATTGACTTAAGATTTCAGTTGAATAGTTTAATTGACTTTCCCAAAAGCACAGTGTGGGTCAGTGGCAAAGCCTCCAGCTCTCCCCAGCATGAGTTTAAAACCCAACCACATGCACACTCTGTACCTTGTAGTTTTAAAATCAGAGGAAAATAGGAGGTATTGTGACAGTTTTGCAAAGAATGCAGCTACATACATAAAACTAGGGTTGAAATAATGCTGTCTAAAATGAAAGTGTCATTATCCTGATCCTGCCAGTTACTCGGAGCCCCTTGTCAACAGGGGCCACTGCCACAAATGCCGATGGGGATGGATGGGGGTGAAGAAAACAGTTTTGGTCTCAGGCATGTGGTTGAAATCATGGAGGTAGCAGCAGCAATTGGAGACTGTTGGTGGCCGATCAGGAGTGGGGTTCTAGTCCCCAAGGTCCCTGATTATCTTAGAACAGTTATATTTGGGGTTTTTGCATGTTAACAACTATGGTACTACTCTGCAGCTTTGAACCAACCCTTTGATGAGGGAGGTTGTCTGTCCTACACTTCCAACTGCCTCCCAAGTTCACTCTATATCCCTGCCCCCAGCACAGGCTGCGATGTCACAAGGGAAGAAGGAGGACATTATCTGGTCAGCTCAAGGTAGCTTAGTCTCAGAGCTGGGCCCATAGTAGTGCTTCACTGCCCCTGTGATGCAACTCAGATCCATCACAGCAATGAGCAGGCAGGAATAGCTGGCTATTGGGAGAGGGTCTACTCCCTTTCTGGTGAGGAGTGGGCGTAGGCAGATTGTGACTAACCCAAATGGCAGTCTCCACAAGGAGCAATCCAGTCTTGCAATATGCCTATAGCCATGCCTATCTCCAGCTCCCCAACAGTAGCACAAAGGTTGTCTCTTCTCTGGAAAAGGTAGCAGCAGGGTCAGGGTGGGCATTTTATGGGCCCACTTCATACTGCTCCCCAGTCACCTGAGAAAGAACTGGCAACCTCCCTGATCAGAAGAGGGGGGAGCAGGTAGGAACCACAGCCCAGTCTCAGAGCCTGCAACAGCCTTTGATAGCTGAAAGGAAGGAGGGGAAAATCCATGTGGATTAAAAGCCATACCAAATGGAGGGGCCTGCACTGCAGGAGAAATTGTGATGAGCCCTCTGGGCTCAAGGATTTGTAGCACCACAAGGGTGAGTAAGTCTCTTGCATGGCTTGCACAAAGAACTTGTTAAGATGCTTGTTCTCAGGAGCTAGGGACAGACATTCAAAAAGCCTGAGACTGAATTGATTCAATCTTTGCAGGTTAGTCTAACCTAGCTAGGCTGAACCAGTTCGTAACCAGACAGATATTCTCTCTGGACTGAGGAAATTCAGACACATGCCTGGCTAGAGTGGCCCTCCCTTCCCTGAAATAGTGCTGAGCTGAGAGAGGCATGGCCTGCCCCAGGAGGGCGTTTTAATTAGGGAGGTCTGCCTGTACCATCCCACGCTTTTCCCCGCTGGCTGCTTAAGGGGCAGGAGTGTTGCCAGCCCCCAGCTAGCACTCTGAGTCAAGGGTGTGTGTGCAATGCATGCATGTGTTGATGATAGGGAGCTTTTCAATCTCCCTCCCTGCTTCTTTGTACTGTTTGCAGCAAACTGACAGGCCAGCAAGCCGGCAGGGGCCTGATAACAGTGTTTATCACCCCATCGGCAAAACAAGAGCCTCTCTCCATTAGTTCAAACTCCTCTTAAACAGCTTACCAGCTGACCTGTGATTAGCTCCAAAAAGCCCTAAGTGGTCACTGTTGCATTTGCCTGTCCCAGTGAAATTGGACACACACACACACACACACACACACACACACACCTCTCGGCATTAGGGTCTGTGGAGCTGGGGTCCGTGCTGTAGGAGATAGGAGGGAGGGGGGATTCATGCTTGAGCAGCAAGCAGAGAGGTGGGGGTAGGGCAGGGGGAAGCCAGGCAGACCCTGCTGTGCCTGCAGTCTCTGCCGGAGTTCCAGTCAGGGAGAAGAGGGGAAGGGACAGCTCTGCTGTTGAGCAGAGAGCCCCACCCAGCCCAGAGAGTATACTGGGATGCTGGGGAAGTCTGGTTTATCTTAAACCAGCAAGGGGTCTGGGACAGACATTGTATAAACCGATTTGACCCAAATCAGTTAAGTCTGATACGGCATTCAACCAGGTTTATCTCAAACTGGTTTCAACCATTTTCAAACTGGTTTATGTGCAGTGAACATCTGTTCTGTTACAAGTTTAAACCCGTTTCTGATCACTTTATGTGTAATGTCTGTCCCTAGCCAGGGAGGACTCTACTGGCCTGCCCATGCCTAGCTGGGAGCTTCAGCAGCACTGGCCAAGGCTGAGATGGTGTGTCATTATGCTAGCACAACCTGTTCCCCACCCTTGCCACTAGCCAAGGAGCTTTGCCAGGAACACACCAGGTGCTGCATCCATTAGCATTGGCCTAAGATTGGCCGTGCCCCCCCTGTGATTGGCTGCTGCCACTGTTGACAGAGTCTGTGGGCAGTCGCTGACCACCACTCCCCCCCAGCCCCTACCCCCCCGCTGCCGGCACCATTGTGACTGCCTGTGGGTGGTCTCCACTCGGCCCGCTCTTGCCACTGACGTCTCCGTGGCCATGCTCCCGCCACTGCCACCTGCGGACGGTCACCATGCCCCCTCCAGCCTCAGGAGGCACGAGGTGTTCATGTCCATTAGTCAGGTGGCTCTTGGAGCATCTGCCCCTTTTCAAAGGACATTTTTCTGCCCCAGCAGGAATGCCCACATCTGGGTATTACAGCACATCAGCCAGATGTCTTTGGGGAAGTGGGAGGAACCTGCCTAATGCAGCCAAAGGCTGGTGTGGGCCTTGGTTTCTGACGGGTCTGTTGTGCCCTGGCTGCCACTCTGGTTAGTCAGCTCCGGGCAGGACAGCCTTACTGCCACTGGAGAAGTAAAGAGGGTCCTGTTGGCTGAGGCAGGGCATCAGAGAAAACAAAAAACACACCTTAATCAAACACTAGAGTTTCTTTGTAGTTATTTGGTCTCCAGGGTGTGGCAGGAAGATGCTTCTGTGGTATCTGTTGGCACAGGGCTCGTGGTATTATCCCTGCCCTGGGGATGGGACATGACACAAAATGCACTGAATACAGTCACGCTCACTGACAGGGCTGGGCCTCCAGGGTTAGAAATGACTTAGACTTCCAGTGGTTAGAACAGGGCAGCTCCCCAGTGAGTCTGACAGGGACACATCCCCACTGCTGTACAGTGGATGCTGAGCAGTGGCTGGGTTTTGTGTGCTCTGGGCCCCGGCCAGAACAGTGTCCTTCCTGGAGGTGGTGCAGGGGAAGGGTGCAGCTGGCCCTCCACTCCCCATGAACCACACAGTTCCTGATGGGAACATACCAGGTTGAGATCAGAGCAGCCATTCCTGGCTCTCTCAATCAGTCTTCTTTCTTGGAGGGGTGGGGTGGGAGTGAATCTGAGTGGGGCCTCTTCTGCAGCACCATAGGGGAAGGGAGAGCAGCATCCTACTAGTGAATGATTGGGATACTGAACTGCCTATGGAGGACTTCCTCTTTCACAGACGTTATAAACAGACCCCATGCCTCCAAAGGGGCTTGGAACTGACAGAGCAAATGCAAGGCCAGGGCTGGCCTTCCCGAAACCAGCCAGGGTGATCCAGACCCGTTCCTGAGGAGTAGGCCAAATGTGCGGAGCCAGTAGGGCCTTTTGCACCCACTTCCTTCTCCATTAAACAAACTGATAAATCACCCAAGCCCAGCGCTGGAGATAATGAACTAAAGGAACTGTAGGCGGGGCCCAGAGCCAGTGAGATTACAGGACAAGTGCACAGCTGAGGGCAGCCAAAAAAACATTTCCCACCCAGTTGACAGAAGAGAACACGATAACCAGTACAGGGTGGGGTGAAGACAGCGAGGGTCTGTGAGACCAGCAGCTTAAGAGAGGGACTTGGGGGGCAATGAGTGGTCCATTCTATCTTTCTGCAACAGTTCTTGGGGTTCTGCCAAAATCTATCTGCTGAGGAATAAAAATATCCAGCTCCCCTTTGCTGACTCCCTACTTCTGCTCCGACTGCTAATGAAGCCCTGGTGCATACCACAGGCCAGTGAGGAGAAGAAATTGTCAGCACAGTCTTGTCCTTGGAAGATAAGCAGCAGGGGTGGATCCAGAAGGGGTCTATGGGTGCACTTGCACCCCCCTTTGACTCCTGTTCCACTCAAAGTTTAAAACCATCTGCTTTGTAGTGGCAAAAGCATTTCTATTGAGGCTTCAGTGAGGGAGACAACTGACTCCATGACTGATTAAAATCTACTTATTCCTTCTAAACTCTTCATTCCACAGGTGTTAATGACCGTCTCTCTTTTTGAATGGTCTTGATGTTCCACTAATTAAGCTAGCCTTTCTTCTGCAATTCTGCTGTCTGTTAGCTGCTCCCTGTAATGTAGCTTTTATTCAAAGCCTTGCAGACTGTTTTTTAACTCATTTCAGTATAGTTATATTTGTTTTTGCATCAAACTTAAATTGAATAATATAGCCCTAGACCCCTTGCATATTAGTAAAGCTTGTAGTTTCTTTTTATCTGGAGAAAAATGTGTTGTGTTATATGTAATGATGCATTTCACCCTGTGCACCCTCCTTTTCATAATCCCACCCATGATTAACACATTTTCACACTATGACTTGTGATGATTGTTTGATACACTGGCAGTAAATATTAGGGGTGCACCAATAGAGATTTTTGTGGCTGATACCGACAGCTGATTTTTAAGGAGGCATATAAGCTGATACTGATCCGACTTCCGATACTAGCCTGACAGCTTGGAGAGCTGCGTGCAGCTGGTAAATCTGGTGTGGTGGAAGGTGCCCCATGGTGATGGAGAAGCGGGGCTGGAGCAAGTGCTGACCAGATGGGATGGAGTGGGCATGGGATGGAGCCGTGGCTTGTTTTGGGAGTGCTTGGGAGAGGGCCACTGCGCACTGCTTGTTTGGGAGGGCATGGGGTGGGAGGGGGCGTGCCCCCGGATCTGCGGAGTGGGGCAGGGCGGAGTGGGTCGGGAAGAGCTCATGCAGCCCCAGCCCCAGCCCCAGCCCGCCACGCTCTGCCCCATGCAGATCCGGGTGTACATGCCCTCCCCATGCCCTCCTGGACAAGTGGTGGGAGCCACTGGAGAAGCAGACAAGCGCCAAACCAGCGGCTCCCAGATGAGCAGCTCACAGTGGTGGGACCCAACCCCCCGCAGACAAGCCATGACTCCATCTTGCATCTGCCACGCCCTGGCTGGGCAGCACATGCTCCAACCCCCCCGGCCAACCCAGCCCCAGCCCCAGCCTCACTCCTCCCTCACCACAGGGGCCTTGATCTGCACCCCCACACTCCTTCCCTTTCCCTTCCCCTTCCACCACACCAGACTTACCAGCTGCATGCAGCTCTCCAAGCTGCCGGGCGGTGCTCCTCGCTGCCTACGTGCTGCGCTGGGGCAGAGCGCACACATGGATATTTCTCAGCCAAATTGTCTGCCACATCAGGCCAATTTCCAATACAATCAATTTTCTTTATATCGTGCCAATCCGATATCGGATCAATGTATCGGTGCATTTCTAGTAAATATATTAGTTGGCTTGCTGAATCAGTGTGTTTGAGTTTAAACAGAACAAAATAAGTTGGATTTCTCCAGCATGGATTTGAGGCTGCCGGCTTTCCCCACTGGAATTCTTTAGAAACCGGTTGTTCATTTTGAGATGCTGCTCCTGCATTGGAAAATCTTTACTACACAAGTCTGTTCCATTGGGTTGCACTATATTGATAATGGGTACAGGCATGGAGAGCTAGTGGCAGTATATATCAAGACTTGGGGCCAGATGGTCAGCTGGAATAAACCAGCGTCATTCTAAAAACTTCATTAGAGTGACAGAGATTTGCAGCAGCTGCAGTCTGCTCTGTGTGCATGTCCAAGCACAGGTTTGCAGGAGACAAAAAAACCCAAAACTGGGCAGCAAGGAAATTTACTGTGCAGGGCTGTGTGTTGCTTCCAAAAGACCTGAGGTTCCTCTTACAGCACTGTGACTGAAGGGAACAAGAGAGGAAGATGCTACAGGTTGTTGGAACTTGTAAAAGGGAGCCAGAGGCTCCTCTTACTGGAACAGAAACTGCAAGGAGTTTCCACAGGCAGGTGCAGACAGCTGAACAGGGGCTGGCTGCAGGAAATTGGCAGCCAAGGAGCGAAAGGGTTGCAAGTGCTTATTGCAGGGCAAGTTACACTAGGATACTAGAGCAGAGCCCTGGGTAGGCAGCAGGGGGAAAAATGCAGCTTAGCCAGAGAAACTATAGTAGGCTGCTCTTGAAGCTGAGGGAAATGCCTGGCAGAAACAGGAGGAACTCAGGGGACATAAGCCTGGGTTCCTGAGGCAGAGGAGATTTCCTGCCAGCTCTGGCTAGGAAGCAGCAGAAGCTGCAGTCCAGGCCAGGCACTTCCAGAAACTAAGAGCTAGTGGGTGGGAAGGAGGTTTCTGCAGCACCGTGCTGACCCAGAGAGAGCTTTGAGTGTTTTATTTAAAGCAGTTTGCTTGCACTGTTTGTTTCAGTTTAACTGGAGGACCAAATGGTGGCTGTAGAGGTGGTTAGGAGGCTGTGCAGGGGTGCCTGTGGGGCATTTGGTGAAGAGAGATCTAGCCAAAGCTGAGAGCTAAAGGTGTAGCCAGTGGAGTAGAAGCATGAGAGGGGCTGAAACCAGGAAGGGGCGAGAGGCCCAGGATGAGCTGGAGGCAAGAGGCCAGAGCCTAAGCCTCAGGACAGAGATGGGTGGGTGGCAACTGAGAAGTCCCAAGCCTGAGAGAGAAAAAAAAAGAGGCTGAGAAGCTGGGCCAGAGTAAGTGGGCCCAGGCTAGTAGCCTACAGCCAGAGTAATTAGCAGGCTGTGTCCAACAGGGCTGAAGCCTTCACAGGAAGGTGGTTGGCCACAAAGACCCATGAGGCACAGGCATGACTATGGTGGAGGCTGGAGCCCACAATTAGTGCTGTGAAGGTTTAATTAGGGTCACTAGGGTCATGAACTACAACCAGAGTTGGAGATGTGCTAGCCGGGCATGAGCAGTTCTGGCTGGAGCAGGCATGGTTCTGTTAGCAGATGAATGGCCCAGAAACCAGTTTGGTTACATCAGTTAGGCACCAGGGAGATCACTCCTGCACTTGGGGGAGCCTCCTGATCAATACAGAAAGAGCATCAAAGCATGGCAGGCAAGACAGAAAGGGGGTGTATGGAGGACTCAGAGGGTGGGCAGGATTTGGGTGGCCCCTAAGGTGTGCCATGACCACCCTCTGGGCCCAATCTCCTGCAGAACCCTTTTGCTTCTTTGTAAGCACTGTTTATTCAGGGCCTTGGATCTTGTTGCTAACCCACTCGCTTGTAATTTGAGGGGGCTTGAAATGCTTTCAGTTTTACTGTGCAAATAATAAATACGAAGAATGTCAGAATGCCTTTACAAGAAGGGTTCCTTTTGTTGGGATGAGCTCTGGTGCTAGGATTCATGAAGAGAGCCAGAAAGAGCTAAGGCAGTGGTTCTCAGCCTTTTTTAGCCTTAGGGTTTCCCTCCATAACTTTTCTGAATTTCATGACACCCCTATTGAAAAATCACTGAGCTACTCTGCATTCAAAGCTAAAAAAGTTGAGAACCAGTGATCTAACTGGTGCCTGGTAAAACCAGAGGGGGCAGGACCTCACCCTGCTGTGCCCTACTCTTCTTGCTCTCCACTCCCTGGAAGTGGGAGCTGGCTGCTTTAGGGCTTGTAGGCTGTGGCTCTAAGCTGACTTGGTCCTTGGGAATGGGGCTCCTGAGCCACATGGTCTTCTGGTGCCCTCATGGTTTCCTGGGAAGTGGGGGTGTTTCTTCCCCACCATACTAGCTGCTTCATCAGCTGCAGCTGATTCTGAGTGAAAGCTTGAAATCCATGACAAAAACCTCACTGACATCAGTGGAGCCAGAATTTCACCCACAGATTCTAGACTGCCAGATCAGGAGGATTCCCGCCTGACATAGCGGTCAGCAGGTGGGCAAGTCCCTTTGTTCTCAGGGCCCCTGTTGCTGCTGCTGCCCTTGGAGAAACCCCAGCCTCATGTCTTCCAACCCACTCACTGAGCAGACTCAATCGCCGGGGCAATTCCAACCCTTCCACCTCTGCCCCAGGGAGGGATCTCTGAGCCACGTGGCACACTTGGAAATTATTCAGTCCACCTGTAAAAAAAAAAAAAAAAAAAAAGCTGCCAGTGTGGCTTGACAGTTCCAACTGGAGGGGAAAAAAAATCAGCTCATCCAATTTCACATTGTAGTCACATTTTATCTGCAGCACCATCTCCCCATTTAACATCACAGGGCTAGCTTTCAATCTCCCAGCCCACATGAATCACCTCAGCTGAATTAACAGCATTGCCTGCATTCACTAGAGAGTAAGATAGTACCCTTAATTTGTTGCAGATGCCCACGTCCAAATTCTGTTTCACTTGTTGGGGATCTAGGTTGATAGACACCTAAATGTGATTTTTTTTTTAATGTTACCCTGCTAAAGTCCCTGAAAATCCATTCATGCATCTAGAAAGCAGGGTAAAGATGCATCTTCTAAACTAACTGAATCAGAGGTGAATAAGCTTTTGTGAACGTATGAAAAGTTATGCATCTTTTATTTGGGTAGTCTAGAAGGTGCCTCTCTACCTTGGCTTCTGCCTGACTTCAGACTAACATGGCTAACTAGCTCCCTCTTTATTAACAGAGTCTTATAACACACCATCATCTTACCCCTAGGATTGAGTCATAAAAAAGCAGCAAGGATGGGCACATCTACACGTCCATTTAAGTGCAACTACATGTAATGTGCATTAAGCTAATGCTCATTAAGCAATTTTTGGCAGGTGTCTACGCATGCAGAGACTTGGCGCTAAAGTTAGAGTAAGAGAAATGGTAAGGGAAGTCTTGACCACATAAGCTTTAAAAGGCTCATGACCCCAAAGGCAAGGGGAAAAGAGCCCCCAGTGGATTTTTTTACTTATGTTTTTACTTGTGAATTTGAAGCCCATCTCCTGATTTGCAAGGTCCTGACTTGGGATGTTTGAACATTTTGGGCTGGCAATATGAAGTGAAACACTGGTGATTCAGAAAAGCAGCATTCCTTATCCCTTTGCCTCAGTGGAGATGACATTTAAAAAGAAAGGTGGTGGCCAGTCAGGCCCACTGAAGTATCCACAGACTGGATTGTGTGAAGAATTGTATAAAGTCTCTAAACAGAGGCTAGAGACTCTTATCCCAATATCTGGAATTGTTTTTATAGCCCCTGCATCTCTACCGTTTCGTTGCTTTGTTTACCACCTTTGCTTCTCTCAGTAGCACCTTTTCCTCTTCCCTCCCCCCATTTCCTATCCTTTGTATTTCAATTCCTTCTTTATATTTAGAACCTCTGCCGCCTGCAAATCCATTCATTGCATCTGATGAAATAAACTGTTATTGAATTAGTTAGTCCAGAGGTTGACCAGCCTGTAGAGCCACTTGATCTGGCCCCCAGGCATGGGGCTTCAGCAGCATTTAGCATAAGGGAACTTTCCAGCAGTCACTTTCCCCATGCTGGAAACGCAGTGGCTTGGTCCTAGTGCTCACCTGTCTATGCCCCAAACTGGGTCAATCCAGCCCACAGCTTTAGAAGATGTCTGAGTACTGAAAAGTGAGTACTATAAAGTGCCATTCTGCCCTGCCTTCTGCTATGGAGTAATATTAGTATTGGCTTGTGAATAGCTAGCTAGGCAGGGTCATGCAGCCTATCAGCTAGAAGGTGTTCCCATGTGAGCAATCAGAGCACAAGTAGTTTTATATCAGTTATGTTTAAAAGTTCTACAGACACATTATCTCTGAAGGTGGAATTGCTTTTCTTATGTTAATGTAGTAATCGCTTTTATCATGGAAAAACATTTCAAGCGTTTATGCAACTATTTTAACGGCAAAAGTTCTTGATATATTTGATAACACGATCACAGCATCGGGTTTTGTTACTTAAGAAACTTCGTGTTTATTGTGGGAGTTTTGTTTCTTTTCTTTTTGTTTCTTCTCTTTGGGTGTGGTCTGGCATGCATTGTTTTCAAGGGAGCTTTTATCAAACTGGGGTCCCAATCCTAGAAGTAGAAGACCCCTGTAACCTAGGTAGCTCAGACCCTTGCCCTCTGCAAGACTTGTCCTTTTATAGAGCTTTCTGAATCTGGGGGAAGATTTTTTTAAAAAATTGTATTAGCATGAAGTCAGTTGCTTTGAACTGCTACAGCTTACATCAGTGGTGCCAAACATATGGCCTGCAGGTTGGATCCAGTTTGAGAAACCATGTTATCTGGACTGCAGAGCTTCCAGAGGGACTAGGAATTGGGAGGAGGGAGGGGGAATAGGGGCAGTGCCTACTGCCAAAATCTGGGGTACAGAGCCCCACTGAGGACACATGTCGGCATCAGGGTGCAAGTGCAAGTGATGGCTGTGTTAACCCCTGAGGCTGCTGCTGCTGCCCTGCCCCCCCCGCTTGCAGCTGCATCTGGATCTGGCCAGTGAGGAAATCCACGTTCCAGATCCAGCCCATGAAGAGGGATGGGTTTGACATCCCTGGTTTATATGACTGTGGGCCTTTCAGAATTCCCTTTCCTTTCATTTGGCATTAAGAAGGGAAAGGGTTTTTTTCCCCCTTTTTTAACAAAGCTACAGAAACCTTGGAGACTTCAAAGACGCTCCATCACCAGTACTGTGAGAGTTGTTACTGAGGACACTTCCAGAGAAGCTTACTAGGAGCTTAGCATCATGATGACTGCTTGATTTGACTAAGTATTTCTGAGTGCTGTGCAAAACCCCAAGTGGGCTCTGCAAATGTCAGCTTTGACCCCATTCCCCCAGAGGACAAATCCAGTGGGTGCGAGTGGGTCTGGTCCCTTCAGAAGGCAGAAGACACAAAGCTGGTACAGGGTAACAAAGGTGCCGTTATGTCCAGTGCACAGTGACCCTTGTCCAGCTGGAAACCTTATGAATCTGTGAAGGTTGGTTTCTCTTCTCACATGACTGTGGCTCCAACACTGTTCCCACTACATTACACAGAGGAAGAAGGGTGCGAAGCCACAGAAAAAGCTGTGGGGGTGAAGCAGCATGGTGGGAGGCCACACACCTCATTTGATCTGTGTGGCCCATAAGCAGTGCTGAAATGAGAGGGGGAGCTGGAGCAGAGGAGCTATGCTGGGCAGTGTGCCCCACTCCCTGGGCAAAAAAAACCAAACAATGGAAACTTTCTGGCTGCTTCTGGCATTGGCTTCCTAACTTTGGTTTGTCCTTGTCTTCCTCCTTGCTGCTGATGGAACATGCCAAAGTGGGGGTTCCCTAACTAAGGGAATGAGGTACATAACTTCCAACTGAGCTGGGTGCCTAACTCCTTTAGCTCTCTTGTGAAATATGAATTTTCATCTCTACCTAGTAAAACTTTTACAATCCTTGCAGTCTCCCATGCCTGCTGAAGGGAGCTTGTGCCCAAAAGCTTGCAAATAAAGACTTTTTTTGCAAATATTTAGTTAGTCTAATAAAAGAAATTACCTCTGTTATGAGTTTTGATTCCTTTTGCCCCCAGACCAATACGGCTACAACCTGGCTACTTAACTCCGTTAAGAAGTCAGAAACTAAATTCCTAAAATCTCACACTGACTGACTCAGGATGTGGAACTAGTTGGGTCCCTTTTGCTGCCAGAAAAAAAGAGTGAGGTGGGGTGAGAGCACCTGCAAGCAGGAAGTGGTGCCTGGGGCTACAAAGGTCAACACAGAAAAGTCAAACGTATTTGTGCAAACTAGCTGTAGCAGCTTTTGCCGCAGGCCCAGCAGCTCATGTTTTAGAAATGGGGAAGGATGGCTCACGTGTGCTGTGCTGGAACTGGGGTGATCTCGATTCAGTTCCTCTCCTTAGAAATGGATCTGGGGGTGTGCGGTGGTGTGACTGCATCTCCCTTCTGCCCCTGCTGCTGCTGTTGCTGTTCCTGGCTGATCCAGGTACAATGGAAGTCCCAGAGCTTGCTGCTGCCACACTCAAACACAGACCTGATGGGGGGGGCAGATGTGCCCCACCCTGCCCTTCATGTGCCTCCCCACTATCCCTTCCCCAGTGTTCCCTGCTAACCCAGGGGCTCCAGCCACACCTCATCCCCAACCCACCCTGGTCTGACGGGCAGTGTGCCCCACCCCCCTTTATAAAATCCAGGATACACCCATGCCTCTCCTGAACAGTGTTTTGTCCTGCAGTCTTGGGCAAGTCACTGCAGGCATGTGGTAAGCCGCACCTAAAATGCCCTAGTAAGCACCCCTGAGAGGTGGCCCTACCCTCCCATTCTGCATGTCCCAGATCCTGAAGCTGCCCTGAGGGTGCCCCCCAGCACCTCTCTCGAGCTCTGCATCTGCAGCATGCTTGAAAGCAAGAGCTGGAGGCACCTTTACATCCTTCATCATTCTGTGCCTCAGTTTCCCACATGCAAAATGGCTACAATAAGAGCACTGCCTTGTCTCCTGGGAGTGCCATGAGGATAAATGAAGCAGCCATGAAAGTACCATTGGTGATGGCCTGCATCGCGCAGCGGAAATGCACATAGCTTTAAACCAGTGGCTCAGTTAATCTCCCTGAAGTTAGTGCTCAGGTAAGAGTGGGAGCTGGATGAAGATCAGGAGCAGCAGTGCACCTGCCTGCTGGGTTATCTCCTAGCAGCAAAGTCACAGATTACAAATGCAGCTGCGGGTGGAGGTGGAACAGGTCTTGCCTCTCCCTTTCCATTGGTTTTTAACCCTTCCATATTCTTCTTTGCCTGTTGGTCCTTGGAGGAGAAAAGGGATTCTAGCTTCTCCAGGACAAAAGACCTGAGATGGGGCCTTTGTAAAGACAAAGACTGCAGAGTCTAAACGCGATCTCCTTTGGCTGTCTGCCCAAGAAAGAAGTGGCTTGGGAGGGCTCATAAGCCTTTGACCAAAGCAAGGGTGAGGTTCATAATAGATGTTGGACAGAGGAGAGTAGCAGCGATAAGCAGCATTCTGGCAAGGCTGCTGAGAGTGTGATAAGGATGATGATGATTATTCTTTGGTCTTTATATTCTTCAAATGGCCCCCAGGGCCCCTGGCCTTGGTGCTGAGTGATGCACACTCCCAGAAGGGGATTCTCAGCTTAAACAACACATGTTCAGGCACAGGTGAGCCAAGCCAAATGAATGCAATGGAGTAGGAAGGATCTGGAGGCCAGGAAAGATGGCAGGTGTAAGATGATAACAGTTCCCTGTGCCAGGGGAGTGAGGAGGAAAACCAGCTAGAAGGGTGTTTCAGGCTGCAGCATGCATCTGCTTCTTAGCAGAGCCTGCTGCAAGCATTAGGTGTCTCATGAACACCAGAGCAGGGGGCTGATCCTCCCAATGCCAGAGCCCCACAGAGGGGTGTTGAGATGTCCAGAAGGGGTTGTTGGCATGTTCCAACTATTCACTGCCACAGCAGCAGCAGCTGGGGAACAACCTAGGAATGAATCTGTTTGGCTCCTGCAGTTGATTCATGATTATCATGTGGAGGCTCTTCTGGTGTCAGCGATGTATGACTGGGAAGGGTGCAGGACTGGAATGAAAGGAGAGGCTGGGAGGATGCAGAATGAATGTTTGCTCAAACGAACAGGTTCCCACAAAGCACGTAGCTGCTGATGGAGTTGGGCAGGACACCAGCAAGGGCCCTTTTTACTGTTCCTGGATGCATTTCAGACATTTGTCTTTAACAGATGCCTGTAGCTCATTCACAAGTTCTGGGCTTGATGAAGGACCACAGCTCTGACACCTGTTTTGCCAGAGGTCAGATGATTTTCACAAGGGGTCCTTTTGATTTTAAAATCCACAAACATTTTCTTCAGCACAGCTCCTACCTTTATGAATGGAAATCTGATCAGTTTTTTCTCTATACTGATATGCCCATCCTGCGTGGATGATAGGATTTGGAAGGATTCTTTCTGGGGCAGTTTTATCTCTTTGGAGTGCCCCAAATGAATTTCCAGATATGCCCCTCTAAACAGTCTAGCATTGGCAGGCATGCTACAAATTAGCTCTGCACTAGGGTTACCATACGTCTGGGTTTTCCCAGACATGTCCTGTTTTTTGGTTCCCTGTCCTCCTGTCTGGCGGGTCTGCAGGTCCAGAGTATGGGGCACCATCAGGGCTGGTGTGGGGCAGGAGGCTGTGTGTTGGGAGTGAGTGGGGGCTGGCAGGGCTGGGGGGACAGGGCTTAGGATTGAGGGGCAGAGGCAGGGTGCAGGCATATCATGCACCCTCCCTGAGGGGCACTCTGACCCTCTTCCTCTGCCCAGTTCGCTGATTTGCTTTCTGCTCCCTGCTGTGTGCCCCTGGCCTGATATGCTGCACTGCTTCTTCCTTCTCTTTGCTCCCTGCCTGATCTGCTGCTCTGCTTTCTGATCCCTACCCTATCTACCACTGTGCTGCCTGCTCCCTCCCCAGTCTGCTGCATGTCACACACAGAGGCTACCTGTGCTGTTTGTGGCATGCAGGCCACAGGTGGGCCACCCCTGTTCTAGGGCATTAACCCTGCAGTTGGTAGTCTAGGCAGCATCCTTGTCATGCACTGAGGGAGGTGATGCTCCCCCTCTATGCAGCACTAGTCAGGCTGCAGTTGGAGTATTGTGTCCAGTTTTGGGCGCCGCAGTTCAAAAGGGACACGGAGAATCTGGAGAGGATCCAGAGGAGGACCACTCACATGATTAATGGCCTTGGTGAAAGACCCTACGGGGGGGAGGGGGAGGGATCTGGATCTCTTTAGCCTTCATGAGAGACGTCTGAGGGGAAACCTTGTAGCCACCTATAAGTTTACCAAGGGAGGACAACAGGGAATTGGAGATGCGCTATTTCCCAGGGCACCCCTAGGAGTAACTAGGAATAATGGGTGCAAACTAGTGGAAAGTAGATTCAGGTTAGACATTAGGAAGACATTTTTTACAATAAGGGTGGCCAGAATCTGGAACGGGCTTCCAAGAGAGGTGGTACTATCACTTAACTTGGAGGTCTTCAAGAGGAGGCTTGATAGACACCTGGCTGGGGTTATCTGACCTTGGTCCTGTTTCCTGCCTGGGGCAGGGGTTAGGACATGATGATCCTTTGCGGTCCCTTCCAACTCTATAATCTATGAATCTTCATCTGCTATGATTCTGATTTATTTTTGTATCACAGACTACTTTAAAAGACATGTTCAGACCAGCATATAGGCCATCCCTTGCCCTGTGGCAGATCAGTACTGCAGTGGCCTGGACTCTGAGGAGGGGACTTTTAACTAGCTGCTGCAGACAAGGCATGCATAGAATGTGAGTGTGGAAAATAACTACTTCCCCACCCTAGTCCTCCAAAGAAATGCAAGGAGAAGAGCTGGGAAAGCACCAAATACTTGGTTTTAATGTGTATGTAGAGGCGGGTGACCTGGAAGGGGCAGGTGAAGGAAAGAAAAAAGCCCTCTCTGCTCCTCTCAGCCTCTTCTATTGGGAAAGAAGTGTTGGTTTTATAAGCATATTTGCTGAATCCCATAAAAATGAGTCAACAATGAACAGCAACAAAATTCATTAGCTTGCTATTCAAGTGAAGCAATAACAGATTGGCAACAGATATGTTGACCTGTGATGTTTTAGGAACCTTTTCAACTAAAGAGCTATGCTAGATATAATTTAGTGTGTTTTAACAGGCTGAGAAAGGAGGCATACATTTGCGGTTTTTAGTTTGCAGTTTAAGAAAATGGTTCCACCTTTTCTTCACTGCTGCATTTTGCTGGACAGAAAGCTAATGCAAAAGAGACAAAGCTTGGGCACTGAATTGGAGCAATCTAGCAATTCTATCCTTATGGCTAGGTACAGACAGTCAAAAAGCCCAATACTGAATCAATTCAGTCTTTGCAGGTTAGTCTAAATTGCAGAGATTAAATTGAAACAGAGGTGAACAGACATTTACCTTTGATTTAGGAAATGCAGCCACATGCCTGCAGTGGCTCAGGCCAGAAGCTGCAGGTGGTGGTGGGGGGGATGCTAGAGCAGGCTCTCTGGCTGTGTTCACTTCCTTTTCCCACTGACCCCAAGATTGCTGGGTTTTGCAGTCCAGAGTTACAACAGCAGGACTCTACAGGGTTGCTCATCACTACTTCTTCCTGCTTCCAGGTGCCTCTGGGATTTGTAGTCAACAGTTGCAGCCAGGAGTAAGTTTGAGCAGGGGAAGGGGTGTTTAACTCCTCTCCCTGGCCCCAGATCCCAGCCGGGGTTTGCCTGTGGGGGGAGTCTCCCCCCTTGCAGACTGGGCTGCATTCCCAGCTTGGCTTGCCCCCCTCCCGACCCCTTGTCAGCCAGTGCTCCCTGCTCTGGCTAGGGAGCAGAGGGGCAGGGCCAGCCCTTCTCTGCTGTAGCAGACAGTACAGCCTAGTCCAGGGCTGCAAAATGCTGGGATGCTGGAGGACTCTAATTTAACTTGAACCAGGAAGGGGTCTGGGACAGAAGTTTCATAACCCAGTTTGACCCAAATCAGTTAAGTCTGATACTACCATCAACCAGGTGAAAATCAATTTCAGTCATTTTGAAACTGGTTTATGTACACGAAGCTTCTGTTCTGTTACAGGTTTAAACCAGTTTCTGATAACTTAAACCGGTTTCAATTCAATCTGTCCCTAGCCTAGGTGGACAGGCAAAGAAATTGATTCTTTGGAAATATAATTCTCTGACCATTCCTTATTCTTATGGATAATAATAAATATAAATATACTTCCATTTATAATATTTCCCATGGCCACTTTTTAGTGAACAGTATTCTACAAATATTGTAATAAACTACAGGATTACTGTAGTGTAGGATTTTCAGAAATGTGTCAACTAGAAGTGAAAAGAAAC
The DNA here is from genome assembly GCF_000455745.1 of Alligator sinensis. NCBI lineage: Eukaryota > Metazoa > Chordata > Crocodylia > Alligatoridae > Alligator > Alligator sinensis. The sequence continues at coordinate 768,000 of NW_005842279.1, forward strand.
CACTGGGAGTTCGGCTCCTAATTCACTGAGAAACTTTGGAGGCCCCTGCAATGGGTCATGTCCTGATTTACATGAAGTCTTGGTCTATGTCATATTACTGTTTCAGCTGAGGGCATGATTTTTTTACTGCTATAGTTATATCAGTAAATGCTTTAATGTGGGTACCTAGTGACAATAGTATAAGTTATACCCGTAGAAGCACATTTATGCCATCGTAGATGCCTCTAGGTTGTATTACTCTAATCTGAATGCCGCCTTCTTTTTGAATGGTGCAGTTGAGAAGGCACTTTGTGTGTGTATGTGTGTACATAAGGCTTATGAGCCCTTTATACACCTCAAGCAGTGTAAAGTGGACTTAAAAATAGATGCAGGTCTTTTTATAGCGCTTGCATAATGAAGGAAAGAGAGACATTTACCCAGCATGTACTGAAGCTTACAAGCATGCTCACTGGCTGTGGGGACCTGTGGTTTACTCTTCACCTCAGGGAGCACAGTAGTTCCACATTCCACGGCTCTGGCCTCATTTCCAGATTTGCATCTCCGGCTCCAAGCTTGTCTCACACTGGGAGCATCTATATGTGCATTAATGCGCTTTTCCTAATGCACATTACATTTAGTACGCCTCAGCACTTTTACACTGCTCCAGGGTTAAGGGGGTGGCACTTTAATTAAAGCAGATCTGAGAGCTGCTCTAATTAAAGCACTGCCACATCTCATGTATCGGCATCCCTGTGCTTCCAAAGGGCTGTGGGGACGCTTGAACTAAAATTTATTTGAGGAGCTTTAGTTAAAGCATCTTGCTGCCATGTTGAAGTGCAGGGACACTGATACACAAGATACAGAGGCTGGCTGGAGCGGTGTAATTGCCATACTCCAGCAGGCTCAATTAATTGACATGTTGTAATTACAGAGCATTGAAGCAGCCCCTGTGCTCATGTACAGGCACCCAACAATGTGAGGTACTAAATTAATGCACATTAGGCTGCCCTAGTGCTCAGTAGCGCAAGTGCATGCTTTTTAGGTGACACTTAATGTGCAGTAGCCAGTTTTAGTGCACATTAGCCTAATAGCACATTTTTATGTGATGCTTTAATGCACAGTAAAATAGGATACTGCACATTAACGTGCACGTATAGACATACCTGCTGGGATTACTGGTAATTATCTGATCTCTCCCTGTATCCTAGTCTCTTCCTTATTATTTTGGGTCAGAAACAAGAATGCAGCTTAACTTGTCTGTTCTTATTTCTCTCTGGCATTTTGGACTCATGGCTGCTATGCTTTAGTTTCACGTCAGGTTGCTTGATATTTGGGGAGTGCAATTATTGATGAAGAGTGCATGAAGAGATGTTACGGTGCTGACCCTGAGTAACAGGCAGCAAAGGACAAGGCTGAGACTGTGTATGTACTCCTTAGTAAATCAGACAAAGTCACCTTTACATGCATCTGGGCTGCTTTCAAGGTTTGGCTATGGTGGGTCAGCTCCTCCATGGAGGTAAATTGGTAAGGCATCGTGGGTTTCAGTGGAGCCTCTGAGATTTACAACAATTGAGGATCTGGCCCAGGAAGTGAAGGGTTGAAATTCCAGTTTCTGTAGATGCCTGAACACAGAACTGTTGTGGTGCCCTGAGAACAGCCTATCCTGAGGCATTTCTAGCCAATGATAGACATGCCAACAATCCCATGTGGAAGGACTTTTTTCCTAAGATTGCCAGTTGAACTCTGAAGACTCAAATTGGGTGGGTCTGATGGTTCATTTCACTTTAGAAAGCCAAAATGCCAAAACCTGCCCATCAACACTCCCAGTTATCTGACAGATGAGAGAGGTACAGGGGGAAGGCAGCTCCAGTCATTTGGGAACAGATTATATTCCACTTATTGGATGCATAAATGGATTTAGGGTGAAGTTGCACATTATATTTAGGCCATAGTAAGGATACTTAAAATGCAAATGTCTGCACATTAAAACTCATCAACTCATGCTCGATACCCTCTGAGCATCTCAGTTTACATCAGTTTGGGAGGGGGTTAACTTTGGGCCACCACCTAGCTGGTGTTAGGGTAACTTCAATCTGCTCTACAGAGATAAAACAAGCAATCTTCAGTCCTCCAGCATCCCAGGATGCACCACTTTGCCCCCCACCCTCCCCTCTGCAACTCATAGCAGGGATAGAGCCCAGGTGTCTTGGCTCCTAACCACATTCCT
>NW_005842279.1:770236-774943 GCF_000455745.1 Alligator sinensis
CTCTAGGGGCAAGTGAGAGCTGTTCACTCAAAAATGGTATTAACCCTTACCATGCGACTGTTCTCAGCACATTCTAACTTTAACAGTGTTGGGTATTCCACAGATTTAGTATGGTCTAAGTGTAACATTTAACTTCACCCTTACCAAATGCAATTCTATTCCACCCTGATTAAGTCCCTGAAAATGCATTACTGAATCTATTTTTATAATGCACTATCATCTGACCCTTAAGAGTGACCCATAAGAGCAACAAGGAGGAAGTGGACCCATCCACCTTTTTATATTAACTGTTTTTCAGGAACTTGAGAATGGTGGCATAGAATTGCACTTTGGCACCTATGTCTACTTACATGCCAAATACCATATTTCACAGTGTGTAAGTCAAAGTTTGAAGCCCAAATATTGACCCTTAAATTTCCATCTTGACTTATACACCAGCATGCAGCTTCTGGGCAGGGCTGCTGCTGCCACTGCTGCAGCACCACGGTACTTGGCTTCCCCGGCATCCAGCGGCAACTTGTCTCCTTGCTGCAGCGCTCGAGGCATTAGGTAGGGAAGTGGCAGGGCTGGGAGACCTGCAGTGCAGATCATGGGGCTGAAGCTGGCAGGAGTACAAAGCCTATGTTCAGGAGGGTGGTGGAAGTGCAAAGTTTGGATGGGCAGGGTGTGGATGTGGGGGATGTGAGGACTCCCTCCCACACGGTGCACAGCAGCCGGCAGGCGCTCGTGGCCTGTGCAGGTGTTGCTGCCCCACGGCACGTGGTTCTGCTAGTACTCACGCGTCACAGGGGGAAACCACATGCACTGGAGCTGGCTGCTTTCCTTGCCCCCTGCCTGCATGCAGAGGCGAGGCGTGCACCCTTCCCAGCCCGCCTCTATTGCACCACTTGCAGGGGTCGGGGCTGGGCTCAGCACTCAGCATCGGCTTTGGCCCCTGCGAAGAGTGCTGCCTGGCCTGCGCCAGCTGAGCACCAAGCCTGATCCTGGCCCCTGCAAGTGCTGAGCATGGCCCTGGCCCCTGTGAGTGGCACAACCTGAGCTGTACCAGCCGAGCATCCAGCCCAGCCTGGCCCCTCTGGTGACACTGGTCTTGCAGGTGTCCACCCCCTGGTTGTCCTGCCTGCAGTGACCCCATATATCTGATCTAAAATGTTTGGTTGACCTATACACTGGATCTATGAAAATCCTAACTTTTTTAATCAGAAAAATGGGGTTGACTTATACACCGTGTCAACTTGTACACCATGAAAATGGAATAGAATCTGGGCCATAGACCCCACAGTCATAAGGCAGGATTGAGTGCAGGACCCAGAGCACTCAAAACAAATAAGAGCTGAAGGAGTCACTTTGAGAAGGCAATTCCTGTCCTCAATATAGGCCACTCCCCAGAGAAGGCACTGGCCATGTTGGCAAGATCCAGGGCACTGAGTGGACTGAATTTAAAGAAGGTATCTTAAAACTAAACTTAAGAATAACTCCCAACTTGTTATATCGTAAGAATTCTCAGTGCTTTTGCCCTGAAGGGGCATTTCAAAGGGACGGTTAAAGAAGCTCATGGGGCACCTTTGGCCATATTTTGGGAACCCTTGCTTTAGAGAGTGCTAATGGACAGGGCTAGGGGTGGGCAGACCTGGGAAGGGGCAGAGAGTCACATTGTCTTAGTACTCAGGCGTGTGTCTACACATGCCCATACAGCAACAATGCGATTGCACCATGCTCTAGTACTTCCTTTTGGACATGCCAGTGCGTGGTTTTCGGGCGCGTGGTTAATTTTAGCCACTATTTTGCTGTAGTGGTGTGCTATAATGAGGGAGTGCACCACTATGGTGAAGCAGCTGCTGGTTAGGTGTAGATGCCCATGGTCGCTATGTCGTTATAGCATCACATGCAGACGCACCCAGTGTCTGGGAACTTACTTGAACCTTTTCTAAATGAGATCATACGTGCTAAGCCCATGTGTCACGCACGCATGCATGTACACACACATTCATGTGCAGACACATGCATGCTGGTCCATCTCCTGTTTGTATGGAAGTGCTGAATTCATGATCTCGTATAACGCCCAGTCTATCCAACACAGAATGTTCTTGAGACTTAAGGATTTTGGGGAGGAGAGAGACAGCTCTATATGCTTCAGAATTATCTTCCCACTTTCCTGAATCAGGAGATTAGAAAAGGTTCAATGAACAGTGAGAGGTCACTGCTGTGCTTGGTAGGTTGCTTTTATTTTTATTTCTTTATTTCAGTATGAAGGTAAAAATAATTTGGAAACACTGCTGAGTAGAAGTGTGCGTGTGCGGGAGGTGAGAAAGTCACACAGCAGCAGGGCTTTCATTGTGATCTGAGTTCATACGGTTTGTAACAGATGAAGTGGGTGAGGCTTGATATTGTCAGGCAGAATTATACCTGCTTGAGAAGATGAGAGGCTAAATTACAAGCCAGTCACTTCTCTTTTGTCAAGGGCTTTTAAGGGAACTAATAGATGATAGAACAGCTCTCTGAAGTGTTTGACAACAGATCCTGTGGCTTCAGGGAGAAATATCAGAGCCTCTGTACTATTATCCTTTCCCACACTTGACAAATAATTGGTAGGATGATCCATCAGGCTGTCATCAGCTTTTTTGTTTTGAATGGGTAAGCTAAATTCTTACCTCTTTGTGTGTGTGATTGTGTGTCCTCCTGCTTAAGCTGCAAATTTAAGGTGGTGCTAAATGTCAGCAAGTAATATGTGAACAGAGCCTCAAGATGTGCCCCAAAATTGGCATTTTTGAAAATAGTAAAATAAATAAGCTACTTTCCCAAAATAACTTTATTTCATTCCAAGTTTATCTTAGAATTTCTGGATTTCCAACTGTGTGCAAAAACTGAGAGGACTTCTGAATATCATGAGGCTGAAGGGCAAACTTCTTTGCTTATAAAATGCCCTCAAATTGTAATAACCTGATTTGTAAGCATAAATTTGTGTCTGAGATCCAATTACACCAATCCTCAGGACAAGCTAGTGAACTGGAATGATTAAAGCCATATCTAGCCTCACTGATCTTGTGGAGATTTGTCTTTAAAAATGAGCTTCTCTTTCTCTTTGCCCCTTTGAGAAGCAATCAATCATATGTGCTATCTTCCATCTTCTGAGCTCAGTGTGCTTCACAGAGGAGTTGTTAGCCCTATTGTTTGACAAGGGGAGTGATACACAGAGGCATAAGGTTTGATTCTGCGAATGCTAGAAGGTGCAGTGCTCAGTCTTGCAATAGAGAATACATTTCATAATAGCTCAACTGCTATGAAGCTCACAGAAGTTCCCCAATTAGTGTTCATGGGAGTCAAGTGCTCTCTGTTCACAGAGCTATCTACCAAACTCAGCCCACCAATAAGCCATCCCTGTGACCTTGAAGACTCCCCTCTGTGAGTGAGAGGCTGCAGAGAGGAGTCTGTGCAGCTTGTGGCCTCTGCTGTTAATGAGGAGGGAGGCAAGTTGCTCTGGATTTTGTGGTGTGGATCTTGAGGGTCTTGCCTAATGCCCCAGTGCACCTGCTTAGCTTTTGGTCCCAATGACAGGGAGCCAGAGGCTCCTTTCACTTTAAGTGGCGAGTGCAGTGAGCTAAGTTTGCCATGTGGGGCTGCAGCAGAGAGCAGGTTGGCCATTAAACAAAGGGGAAACCCCTGTGGGTGGCTGAGGAGCCACCTGACCAAAAGAGGCAGTGCGTACAGGTATATAAGCCCAGTGTCCAGGCTAAGGAAAGCAGTGTAGCCCTGCAGGCTGCAGGGACAGGAGCTTCTGGGAGAGAGGGGCTTCAGGAAACCAGCCCACAGACACCCAAAATACTTAAGGGTGCTAGATGGAGACAGCTGAGGGGGAAGCGTGGCTTGGAGTTGGGGCACTGACCCAGAGCGGGGATCATTTTTAGTTGGAAGTGGTTGATTATATTTGTGTTATTTTTAACACTGGAGGACTAGTGGCTATGGGGGTGGTATAGAGGCTGCAGGGGTGCCCGAGAGGCACCCAGCATAGAGCGCTGCAAGGGTCAGGGACCAGAAAGGGGCTGAGTAGCAATTAAGCAACTTTGCTCGGGTCGGGGACCCCAGAGAACTGAGCAGCCCAAGAAGGATAGGAGCAGGGCCAGGGGCCCAAAGAGCACAGGCCAGGGGTCTGGAGCCCAGGGTCTGAGGTAGTGGACTTGCCCAGATAAAAGGGGGTAAAACCAGGAAGGCTGAAGCCCCAACAAAGGTTTGAGGCCCAAGAGGGTCAAGTGTTATGTTAGGGCCAGGAGGCCCCTCCAAACGGATACTGAGTAACACCTGCAAGGCATGGACATGACTGTAGGGAAGGATGGAGGCCATATGGCAGATGAGGTAGAAAAGGGAAGGTGCCCTGAGGAGCTGGAGTGGGGAGCGGTCACTTGGCCAACAGGGGGTGTCATGGCCACCCCTGAGGCCTGGTCCTGCTACAGTTCCAATGATCTTAATAAGATTGAACACATGCTTGAAGTTAAGCAGGTACTTAAGTGTCTTGATGTATGTGCGTATGGCCTGTGGACCCTCTTCCTCTTGCCCCTTGGCCCAGCCAGGTGCAGGTACAAGGGGAAGCCTCATCCGTGGCATATGCAGCCGGTCTTGCCACCCCCAGGTGCACAGCAGGGCAGCAGCACGGTGGCCAGACTCAGCTTCCTGGCAGCGCCCTCAGGGGCAGGGGGTTCGGGATTCCGGGGT
>NW_005842279.1:774953-798422 GCF_000455745.1 Alligator sinensis
CCACTGCTGCCAGCCCCAGCCCCGATTCCTGGGCACCCCAGCTGGTCCGCCCCACATCCACATCCACCTCACCCACCCACTCAAGTGTGGGGAGTGGATCATGGCTCTGTCCCAGGCCCTGGTCCTGCACTGTCACTGCCCAGCTGCCAGTCCTGCTCCCGGATGCTGCTCCCTGCTTGCCTGCCTGAGCATGCCCTGCCTGCAGGGATCCTGGGCCAGACTCCATGGAGACTCCACCCACCCACTCCGTCCAGTGTCCCTGGCATTGGGTGCAGGGTGGACGGGTCCAGGGCCGGATTGGATCAATTGCTCCTCCCCCCCAACCCCCCACACTGGGCCAGGTCATTTCTTCCCTGCCCTCCCCACCCCACTCTGCAGCAGCTCAACAAAACTCCTTAAGTGGCCCTCCAGCCCACATAATTGCCCAGCCCTGAATTAGAGAATGCCATGGTGGCTCAGGCTTGCTGGAAGTGCAGGCTCTCAAGACTGGATTGTCCGTATCTTAACACTGCTGTTGCACAGCCTTGTTCCAAGAACAGTGTCTAGACCACTGTGGTCTCTGAGTGCCTCTGTGCGGGTTGGTATCTGTTTGCTCAGGGAGACCTCTTTGATTTGGGAATGCAAGCTTCCATGTCTCCTGAACATTGTGTAAAGACTCCCATAGGGAAACACCTCAGAAACTAACCGCTTGCTGTGACAGGGTCAGAATCGCAAATGGCCAGAGGCTGCTGGCAGCCGGTGATGACAAACCACTGTAGGAATTGATGCCCCTAGGTTGGCGTGGGACTTCACTGTGGCCCCAGAGTATTTGTAACAAGATCCAGGGCATTTGTGGGGACTGCTATTCCAGTGAGGTCTGAATGGCTCCAATACAGGTCTTAAAACCTGTGCTAGAATTGAAAAATGCCTTCTTGAAATTTGTCAAGAAGTAATGATCTGATTTGGGAGCATAAGTTTCCATATCTCCTCAAATGGTACGTAAGAAAGCCCCACAGTGGAAGGGGTAAACCAAGCCCAGGGACAGGTGTGGCAAAAAATAGCAGATGATGGAGCATTGTCTGGTGGGCCACTGGGAAGGCATGGTTTGCAGATGGCTTCTCCCTTTCAAGCTACGTCAGGTGACCCAAGTCACCATCAGATGCTCAGATTCTAATGCAGTCTGGTAAACTAAGGGTGTTTTTCCTTTGTTCTGCCAAGCAGGAAGTGAGAAATGTGAGCAAACAGGTAATGTGCTCCCCCACTGCTGGGGCTGGGGCTGGGACTGTTTTCCAGGCATTTCTGATTTGAATGAGGCAAGAAGTTTTGCGTAAATACCAATGCCACATGTCACATCCTGGGCTGGTCCCAGGTGGTTGCAACAGTACAGGCTGATGTATGCTGCCTCTTCACCTATGAAAGGGGCAAGGCAGGACAACAGAAGATGGTGCTGGAGTCTGAGTGAGATACAGCTCCTCTTTAAGAGCAAACCCATGGGGGTCTGTCAACTCCTTGACTATTAATCTGAGTTCGAAGTATTGATGGGGGAAGCCCCTCACTGCTCTTTTGTCAGTGCTCCAGGTATTGCTAATGCTACAAATGACAAGCTGGGGGATGTTATGGGGTGAAAGAGCTTACAGCTTGATACCTGCTGGGCTCCACAGGCCAGGATGGAGCTTCCTGTTGGAGCCCGATCTGTCTTGACTGTGCTTCTAGGAGACTGGTAGTTCCCCACCACTCAGGGCACCCCTACGTGTGAGAGAAATCATATTTCCTTTGGGACTTGCCAGCGTGGCATGAAGATGGTGCTTGCATAGCTCATTCCATTGATCATTTTCTTTGCCAGAGGTTACAGAGACGTTTCCTTCAAATGGGGGCCTGTGGAGCAGAGGCAGCATGCTGGCTGGGTCTCTGTCTACAATATATTCACAGATTGCCCCTAAAGGTGTGGCTCCAATCAGGTGGGAAGAATTCCAAGCTCAGGAAATGGCCCTAGGAGGGAGCTGAGAAGGGTGTTGAGGTGATGTGTTTCCACCTAGAGAAGAAGAGCGTGGACATCACCAGGAGGGCTGCCTTAACCCTTATTACCTGTAATAAAGTCATATTTTCTGCTTACTGAGCTCTGACCTGTGTCACTATTCCAGGACATCTGCCTGGTGAGCTAACCAGGCCATGAGAAGAACGTGAGGCTACACAATAGCATGTACACATCATCATCACTACCATGCCAGGTCACGGTTGGCTTCTGGTGGCTAGGTTTTCCTCAGTGTTTTTTTTTTAAATGTTTTATTTTTTGTTCAAGTCTTGGTGGTGTACCTGTTCCTAACCAGATCTCTCTTGCTTAATCCTTTTATAAACCCACAAACAACAGCCCCATTGATTCACTTCATGGGCTGGGTGGGAGTTGCTGGGGAGAGCAGAACAAGCTGCTTGCTGGCAGCAACATGGGGGAGAGGCTAGCCTTCAGGTGATGCAAGTTCAGTTCCTGGCTTTATCATGTTCTTGCTGTGCTGTCTTAGGAATATAGCTAGAAACAAAAAAAAAGAGCTCTTCTTTTTTCTTTTTTTTGTGAGTTGTAAAGCAGTGGCAGAGTAACAGAGGGAGATCACAGTCAGCGGGAGCCTCATGTTCAACCTCCATGACTTGGCTCTCTCCCCAGCTGCACTGGGCTTGTTGTGGTGCTTCTTAGCATTCATATCCACCTTATTGCACACAGAAAAATGAAGATGCTACAACATTTTTACATTTACAGCAGCCCAAAGCACAAATATAAGTGGAGCCCTTGTCATGGCACCCCAGTGACGTAGCTCCTGACAGGGTAAGTGAGGTGAAATACAGTTAAGTGGCTTACCAAAGGCCACCCAGCAAGGCTGTGTCCAAGTTGGGAAAGGGCCTGAGAAGTGCTGACTCCTGGAAAATGCTCCCTTTTTGTACACACAGAAGACAGCAAGTCAGAGACAGTGGTTTACAATTTGAGAGCCCAGCCCTGGAAGCCCTTTCTTCTGGGAGTCATTTTCTGATCTTGGTGGAGGAATTCATTTCAGCCAAGGAATTCAGGATCAAGCCACATGCTGCCCTGCACGTTGACATTTTAACTGACTGAACTCACCTATATATCTCAGAGCTAGAGGGAAGTGAAATTATCTCACACAACCCTTTTCAGTTAATAAAGCAGTTGGAGGCACTGAAATGTTTTTTGAAAACATAATCAGAAAATCAGGGTTGGAAGGGACCTCTAGAGGTCATTTAGTTCAACTCCCTGCTCAAAGCAGGACCACCCCCAACTAGATCATCCCAGCCAAAGCTTTGTCTAGCCAGGTCTTAAAAACCTCCAAGGATGGAGCTTTCCACCACCTCTCTGGGTAAGCTGTTCTAGTGCTTTACTACCCTCCTAGTGAGAAAATTCTTCCTAATATCTAACCTAAACTTCCCTTGCTGCAACTTGAGACCGTTGCTCCTTCTTCTGTCATCTGCCACCACTGAGAACAGTCTAGCTCCAACCTCTTTCGAATCTCCCTTGAGGTAGCTGAAGGCTGCTATTAAATCCCCTCTCAGTCTTCTCTTCTCTAGACTAAATAAGCCCAGTTCCCTCAGTCTTTCCTTATAAGTCATGTGCCCCAGCCCCCTCACCATTTTTGTTGCCCTTGGCTGGACTCTCTCCAGTATGTCCACATCCTTTCTGTAGTGGGGGGTCCAAAACTGAACAGAGTACTCCAGATGTGGCCTCTCCAGTGCTGAATAGAGGGGAATAATCACTTCCCTTGTCCTGCTGGCAACACTCCTACCAATGCAGCCAAGTATGCAGTTAACCTTCTTGGCAACTAGTGCGCACTGCTGGCTCATATTTAACTTATTGTCCACTGTAACCTCCAGGTCCTTTTCTGCAGAGCTGCTGCCCAGCCAGTCAGCCCCGAGCCTGTACTGATGCATGGGATTGTTCTGTCCTAATTGCAGGACTTTGCACTTGTCCTTGTTGAACCTCATGAGATTTCTCTTGGGCCAATCCTCCCTATAACGTGTGTCAGTTATACCAGATTGCTCATGGAAGAAAAAAATCTAAACAGGTTTTTTTTTTTTAATAGGATGAAAACATTTCAAATCTTTTGCTTTGAAGCAAGCTTTCATTTTGAAATTTCCTTTAATTTAATTAAAACCACTTTTAAAGACTGGGGTTTTAAAAGCTGTGTAGCTCAGTTGGTAGGCTGACTGGCTATTGTCTGGCTCTGGAAGGACCTGGGCTTGATCCCAGATGAGGGCAGTGTGTGTCTACTTATTCTAACTTCCAGCCTGGCACTGAGGCCCTCCTATCCAATGGGTACCTGGAGCTGCCTGGGGTAAAAATGGCTGGAGCATGGTGCTGACCGGGTCACCTCCTTCTCATGCTGAGATTAAAGAAATGGTATAGCTCTGCCTCAATGGCCTGCAAAAAGGAACTTTGACTTTAAAGACCATTTAAAAATGCCAAAACTGAAATGGAAGGTAAGTCTTAGCCTTGTCAGTGACCCACTGAGTCCGTAAGTCTGGGCCCCAGCAGTTGTCAGGAACCATATAATTTTGTCAAAGTGAAATATTTTGTTTGACCTGGGACAGTTTTATTAATCTCTGCATTTTATGAGCATTTGCATTTTCAGTACAACCTGACTTTTCAAAATCATCAGCAAAATCTATCAGTCACCCCCCTCTACCCAGAACTGCATTGCTTCCCTTACCAGGAAACAGTACAGGGGCATGTCATGACAGATTATATTCCACCCATCTAAATTTACTTAAGTACCTAAATGAAATTCTATTCCACCCTGTTCAAGTCTCTGAAAAAAAGTTAGTACAAAATGTGGAGAGGTCCTCTTTCTTTTCACTGCTTTTTTATGAGCCAGTTGTAAGTGTAAGTGTGTTACAAATGTACATGCATTAATGGATTTCAGAGGCTTGACCAGGGTGAAACAGAATCATACTTAGGCACCTAAGTCCATTTAGATGCCCAGTAGGTGGAATAGCATCTTGTTCATCCTGTCAGCAAGCTTTTGTGTTATCTAGCTACCTCCCAGGGTGCACCCTAGCACAATGGCTCTGTGAAGACTACAGATCTCTTCTCAAAGTGCCCCCTTGCCATGTGCTTCCAGCCATTTGGGGATGGGCAGGGGACATATAGTACTGTGCTGAGCACATTAGCAGCATGGCCTGGTGGGAGAACAATAACCAAACTTTTGAAAGTCTCCAGTCCCCTTGTTCTTTCTTGTAAATCCTTAGAAGGAGGTTCTTCCTCAAGGGGTTGTTGCAGGCCAAACATATTCTTGTCTTTTTTAAATAAAACTTTTTGTTTAGTGCTGTTGTATACATGAACAGCACATGGTAGAGACCCTCTGGGTGACAATCAGTTGCAGATACAGGTGATTCTTTGCCTTTCCCATCTCTGTCAACAGCTACTGTATGGATTGCATAAGAAATAGGAAAATCTACATGGTTCATCGTTATCCTCTCCCAGAACAATGTCAAAACTTTGAAAACATATTTTACATTAGAATCTCTTCTTTTGCTGATGCCTCTTCCCAAATAAATGGTTTTGAGGCTGAGCTCCCTTCTGGCAGATCCCCACAGACTCAGCCTATCTTTTGAGATCATATCCTGACACAATACAATGCCAGAGACAAGACGTGATAATTCTGTTCTCTCCCCCTTTTGTTTTTTTCTTGTAGATCTTTGGAGGTCTTGTCTGGATTCTGGTGGCCTCAACAAGAGTGGCTTTACCAATATTACAAGGCTGGGTTATGTTTGTCTCGGTGTTTTGCTTTGTAATCACCACACTCCTGTTGTTCTCATATATCATAGGAGCTCATGGTGGCAAAACTTCATGGATCACACTGGTAAGCTTATTTTGTTTGGGTTTTCTTTATTTATAGAGTATTCGATGCAATATAGCCCTGCAACCACCTAGGCACATGCTTAAACCCTTGGGACTGGTCAAGGCCAGGTCTGAGTATAGCTGGGATGGGGTCTACTGACTCTTTCTGTGTCCTTGCAGGCTTACCAAAAGGTGATGTGAAGTCACCATGCAAAATAAGCATCTTCTGGCCCTGGAAACTCAGCTGTAGAGCAGGCTGCTCCCTGTTCTGATGAAGTATTGCTTCCTCTTAGAGCTAAGCAGTGCAGCATTTTCTGTTCCTTTACTACCCCTTCCTCGAGTACAGAGCTGGTTAGCTATGTTAGTCTGAAGCCAGACAGAAAGTAAGGCAGGATGGCACCTTAGGCATCAGCTGCTAGTCCAGTCCACTTGTAGTATCTGACAAAGTAGGCTGTGACCTACAAAACATCATACCTCTCTGAACCAGTTAGTCTCCAAAGTGCCACTGTGCCCTGCCTTCTTGCACTTTCCTAGGGACACAGTCCACAACAACCTTCCTGCCTTTCTCCCAAAGGGTCCATTCTTTACTGGTAGTTCTCTGCCACATTTGGGAATCACAGTTACTGATGGGAAGTAGAGACACAGGAAAGTAAAAATATTCTTGCAGATTTGGCATGGAAACCCTCAAATTAGGACTAGAACCGGTCAAGGATCTTCTGATAAAACCATTTTTATGTCAAATGCTGAATTTAAATTTTGCTGAATATTTTTAAATCTTTTGCCAAAAACTGAAGTGCAGTTTGGGGTTGATTCACCACTCACCTGCATTTCCCTCTGGGGTTGCATCATCTCAGTGGAGACGGCCTTTTAATAGCTCAGGCCTACTTTCTGATGGTCCCTTGGCAGCCTATGTTTCCCATGGTGCAAGGTGGTGTCCTGTCTGCATAAGGCACATGAAAGACTGGCCCAGGGAGCTTGGCCACTTAGGGAAAATGGGGCTTGAGGTACCTGAGCTACAAGTTCCATGAGACAATGCGACACTACAGGAAAATGCCACTCAGTGTTGAAGTGGTATAATAACAAAGTATTTTGAGGAATATGTTTGTTGGACTGACTCCTATACTGGCTGGCCATCCCTTGCTGCAGACCTAGAACATGGTCAAGTGTCTTATTAGGCCCCTTCCTATGGCTTGAGGTACTTCTAGGGTGAGGCTATGGCCTTCTGTCTGCCTACAGAAACACAGAGAGTTGGGGGCACTTATGTCCTGTCTCCCTGCCCAGCCAGCTGTCCTTGTCCTGAAGACAGGGGCATGTGCTGCAGTTTGGATGAATTCATTACATATGGTACTTTAGTCCCTAGGAGTAAGACTACTGCTTAACTACAAGTCATTCTTAATTCAATCAAGTTTTATATATCTCAGCCTGATAGCTTTAAACATGGTGGCTCAGGGGCAGCAGGCTGCCTAGTTTTGGCAGCCCAGCTTTCACTGTGAGCTGCAAAATTCACCTGCAATGCTGGATAAATGCTCAGGTAGTACATCCCTACTGAGGTCTGTGTTACTACAGCTAGGTGTGAGCTAGCTACTTCGGAGCAACTCTGGGTATGTCTTTGTAAGCTACAGTCACACTTTTGATTACTGTATAGAGAGACCCTGAGTTACAGAGGGCTGACTGAGTTGCATGGGGAGTGCTGAAGCCATACATGGCCTCTCCCCAGGGCAGAGTAGACAGCAAGGAAGAGAGAAACTCACTTGGTATCTCTGAGGATGCTCGTTCCTTCAGGGTGTTGATACAGGGGAGAAAGGAGGAGCCCTTGTCCACCGGCAGTCCTTTGTTTGCCAACAGCTGAACCCACGCCCGCTGGGCATGGAGGCTTACCTTACACAGAGAAGCCCCCTATGCAAGGGGCCTGCTTCAAGATTGTGACCTGCCTCTACAAAATCTTGTTGACGCCCCAAATTGTCTTAGTGCAAGGATATATCTGGAGGGTGGTAATCAGCAGTGTCCTGTGAATTCAGCTTGGTCACTTCTGACTGACTGACTTGGGATGAAGTAGTGACCTGCAACATGGGCCTGGCCTGACAGTAAGTGGACCACAGGCACCAACCACAGATATGTAAGAAATTAAGGATTTCCTTGGGAGAGTCCCCCTGCCTGATAGCCAATCGCTATTTACCGTTCATGTTTCTTCAGTGCCTAGGAGCCCTAATCAGTGGGCTCTGTATGAGCGGACTCTGTACAAACACAGAACAGAGGGACACTTTGGGTCAGATTCTGTTCCAACTATTAGGCATCTAAGTGGATTTAGGCACCTAAGTGCAATTCTGTTCCATGATTTTCAAGCAGTAATATAACTAGGGGTGGGCAAGGGAGGGACCAGTCCCAGGCACATATTTAGAAAGGGAGCCCAAATGGTGGCCCCTGTTGCATGGGTTGCTTCAGCCAGTGTGTGGGGGGCCTTCACTGCCGTAGTAGTCTGAGTTTGCCAAACATAGCCAGTCATGTATCTGTGTTAAAGTCCCTGAAAAGCCATTCATGCATCTGCATTTGTAACATGCTGTCATCCTCTGACCCTTAAGAGTGAGTCACAAAAAAGGCAGTGAGGAGGAGGGGGACCCATCCACTTCTGTATTAACAACTTTTCAGAAACTCAAGCAGGATGAATAGAATCACTCTTATGCAACCTAAACCTGCTTATAAGTGGAACAGAATCTGGCCCTCCCTGACCCAAAGCACTTATATTCTTGATGGGATGAGAATTTCTAGCATAAGTCACATACTCTAGGGTCCAATTTTCTACTTCTGGAATAGGAGTCAGGAGTATAGACATCAGATCCTGCTTCTTTTCTGGCCAAAATGCCAAATTTCCTTTTAATTTTAGGGGAGAATTCCATTTGCACAAACCACACTGGCCTGAGTCTTCACTGGATTCGCTACATGTGTGCTGTATTTGCTTTTATAACATACCTAGGGTTTTATTCTTCACTTCTTTCTGTGTCTTGAATGGTATTCCTGGAAATTACTGTAAATTATTATTATTTTCTAGGATGCTTTCTATCATGGAATTGCTGCTCTCTTTTATCTGAGTGCTGCTGTTTTGCAAGCCTACGCCACACTTCAAATGAAAGTTGTACTTACCCAAAATGATGTCTGGTTTAAAATTTACCAAGAGGACGTTGCTGCAGTGGTAAGTTTATAAAATAGCTTCCAAACCATAACCAGTGTTTTGGTGGCGCAAACAGCATGTATGAGGAGGGGAAGCTGAATGGCTCGAGAAACAGCTTAACACCTACCACTTCCAAAATGGAAATTCTTCACTGTCATGATGAGTGGTGTTGATTGGTTAATTCATCACCATCTGAAATGTATCCAGCCTGAAATTGGGAGTATCTCTTTCCAAAGCAGTAGCCTGTGCTCAACTCACATGCCCAATGTTAAAAACGTATTTCTAAAGAATGATGGTGTTATAGATAAAAATTGTGGACCTTCCTTAATGGCACCTTGGGCTTCATTCCTACTGGCCAGAGCTAGAGATCTGAGGCAGCTTCACTGCTCCCCTGCAAAAGCAGTGGGGAACGTGGTTGCTATCTTAACCAGAGATCATCTCTGGCTTCAGGCACATTGAAAAATCATGACAGCTGGTGGCCTTTTTGAGAAAGGATAGAACTGAGAGGGGGACAATTGGAAATGCCCAGCTATGAAAACATTGAATAATGTGAGGTTAAAAAAATAATTTCAAAAGAGTTGGCAAAACATTTTCAAAAGTATCTCAGTCACTTAAGAACCTAAGTCCTGGTTTCAGAAGTCATATAGGCACTTAGGATCCTGAACTAACTCTATTGCAGGGGCGGGCAATTATATCAGGCGGAGGGCCACTTACTGAGTTTTGGCAAGCCATTGAGGACCGCATGACAGGCAGCCAGGGGCCCATATATATTAATTTTCTAAATTTTTTAGGGGCCCTGCAGGCCGGATAGAATGACCTGGTGGGCCGCATCCAGCCCACGGGCTGCATTTTGCCCACCCCTGCTCTATTGACTTTCAGTGAGATGTAGGGGGCTCCTAAGTTACTTAAGAGCTCTTGAAAAATCTTTCCCCTAGCAACTGTGGAACTAAATAATTGTTTTTGATCTTCACTTACAGTAGTGCTAAAAGGGCAAACAGAAAGAATAATTATATATTATGAAGCATATATTCAATCTAGGAATATAATACCTTTGTAATAATAACCTATAGATTGTGTGGGGTTTTTTTTCATTTTAGGTATTTGCATATTTAGCCACCTTATCATATGTGATCCATGAAGTGTTCTCTCTACTGAGATGGAAATCATCATAAAAGCTCCAGAGCTTCCTGTGAGAAATCCAATTACTTCGCAAATATCAGTTGTTAGATGATTGACCACCTTACAATGGCATTTTTTTGTGTACAGACTGCTATATGTGGCATTATATTTCATACCACAAAAAAAAAAAAAAAGTCTTTTGGAGATACCTATTTTAAGTAAAATAAGATTCTTTGTAGTGTCTTCTCTTTCAGATACCATTTGTTGGTGGGAACTGGGAACCTGCTTTATTTACCTCTATGTTTTCATACTTTTAACTAGACATTTCCTGTCACCCTAGAGCAGGCTCAAAAGTTTGTATATGTTAAAGAGACTCTCCAACTTGAGTAACTTGACTCTCTCCTGGGCCTAAATATGGGAAGATCATCATCCTTCACAGGCCAGTTTCTTTGCCTTCTTCTTGTTCATGTTTTTTCTTGGGAAGTGTTTCATCATGTCTAAGCCATACATGAAAGTATGTAAACTGTGCTCTGTCACTTAGTGCCCTATAGATGAGCAGAGCTCTGCCTGCATCTGTGGGCTCTGCACAAGTGTTGGCACTCACCTGCTGGGATCTACTTGCAGGATCAGAGCCATATTTTGTAGCAGATTTCAGAGGAAGTCAGTGGAAGAAGACAAGTATCTTTCTGCACCTTGGGCAAGATAGACAAGGAAGGCTGTTTCTCTGACTACAGCACATAGGATCATAGGAAAGCAGGACTGGAAGGGACCTTACAATGTCATCTAGTCCAGGCCCCTGCTCAAGACAGGATCATCCCTGACTGAACCACCTTAGTCAAGCATTCTGTAGTGTTTCCCCAAACTGGAGGCATGAGTTGAAAAAGGGCAGATGCCTCAACTGGTAAAATTCACAGCTATGAATAGAACAATTTAGACAGCTTTAGCCATTTTAAAGAGTTAAGTGCAGATGTCCTGATATTGAGGCTAACAGAAGTGAAATTTATTTCAGTGTAAGCAGGAACAGGTACTAACTCCTGAAACTCCAGAATGTAGAGGCCAGCACCTACAGCTAGACAGAGCCCCCATTAGACCTCATAGCTGCATTAGAGCACCCCCAAAAGACAGGCAATTTGTATCTAGGTTCTTCAATATAGAGTCTATTGCTTAGTTATAGGCATCTAATATGACTATTTTGATCTGAATATTTTCTTGTCCAGACAAGCAACAGACCCAGAACAAAGGTGGCTTCCTGTTGCAGAGGTCTGTGGATATAAAAAATACGTTCATTTTAAGAAGATTTTAAAGTGGGGTTTTTTTCAGGCCTTCTCTTCAGCATCTGTTGTGACAAAATATTTCATGCACTCAGTGTAGCTGTTATCTTCACATCATAATGAAAAGCAAAAACAACTTTTCTGCTTCTCTTAGAAGCCGTGTGAAGTTTTCCAACAACTGAGATATATTGTTGGATGAAGAGAGTTGATTTTACATCCCAGGAATTATTGCTGTTGCTTTTAATCAAGTTATGAAACATTATTTAGATATTGTGCTGTATAAACTGTAGGTTAATATTAAAAATATGATTATAACAGTAGAGATAATAAAACATTGTTCTGAACCAATTGTTTGGTTTATTCAATACAATGACTGACAGAGAAAAATTGCATTTGGAGTCTTGCAATAGTCCATTGCTAATAAAAAGTATTCACCATGCATTTTCCAAAATAGGCCTTGCCTCTGACTTCTTGTCATGGCCTGTGCATGGGATTGTACATGCTCGCAGGAGAGACATTGGTCTGTACCGATAGGCTTGGTGTCACACCATGTAGGGAGTGGGATCCACAGCCCTGAGTTCAGTGCCTGGAGCTGGCCCCTTGGAATGAGGCACAGCAACTGGAATGCTGAGCAGCAGCTTCCTAAAGCAGGCCAGCAGGAGATACAGTACAGAGAGGTCTGTCTGAAGCCAGAGGCATCTGCATGGAAACAACTGTGTCAGATCCAGGTTTGTGTGTTGAAGCCTCTGCTGGGGTTAACTGCCTGGGTCATTGCTTTAAAAATACAGCAGTGGGTACTGCTTTTTTCAGAGGTGGCACCCTTCCCTTCTATACAGTACCTCAGTGGTTATGACACTTACCCAGGATTCTGAAACATTGTTTTTTTTGTTTTCCATTTTCCTTATTTGTCTTTAGCATTTTATATTATAATGTGACATGGCCTGAGCAGCAGTGCAGAACATGTTGCCTCTACCTCCAAGTAACCTCTACATGGCATACTAGATATGCCATCATCTATCAGTCAAATGAAATAAAGCTCTATTTTGGATGGGGATCATGAAGCTAGTTTTTTCTTCTGGACTGCTATTTCAACAGACTTCTGAAATGCAGGCACTTATTACAACCCAACTTATTACATATTTTGCTTGATTTTCCCTAACAACAATCTTGTTAACTCAAGGTTTTTCCAGACAAGGTTGTCCTCAGTATATCTACCTGCTGAATCCTCTGTTTTCCTAGAGCAACCACTGTGTAATTGAGTATCAGCTTTCACACCTCCAGTTCTGGCAGGAGTGTGACAACAACACATTTGCCTGGTCTGAATATGTCTCTGGTTATGGAACCTAATGAGTGTAATTAAAAAGCATCAGACACACCAGCATAAGTTCCTGTGTCACTAATGGACTCCCCTGCTTACTCGTCTAATAGTGTGCTCAGCAAATTAGTGTGATGAGGGGAAAGTGCCTGCTGAGCCTTGTGCCCACTCACATGCTATCAAGTCAGAGCTGGTGGAGCGAGTGTGACCAGGACATGGCTTCTGGCTGGTTGGGCAGGGTAGCACAGGTCCATGACAGCCATGACCACTTCCACATGTTTTAGCCTCAGACATTCTTCCTTCCCCTGTTCCCACTCACCTGCTTTACTTTTTGCTTTTTTTACATAGTGGGTGCATCTACACATCATCCTATATCACCGTAGTGACGCGCTATGTCCCTGTAGCAATCGCGTGCGTCTTCATGTCACCAGCAGCTACTTTGCTGTAGTGGCACGCTCCCCCGTTTTAGTGCGCTGCAATGGCAAAGTAGCGGCTAAAAATAACTGTGCGCTTTGCATACAGTGCAGTCCAGGCGATTGCAGTAACAACATCGCTGTAGGGCAAAATGTAGATGCTCCCAGTATGTGTAAATTTAAAGCCAAGAGGGACCAGGAGATCTTCTAGTCAGACCTTTTGCATAACACAGGGCAGGGAGATTCCCCAACTGAGTCAAAACCATAGCTGGAGGGGCCTGAACTTTGGATGCGGGAAGAATTTGCAAATCAGGGCTGTGTTCAGCCTCTGACCTCCCACTCTGAGTTGGGCTGTTGCAAATGCCTGGGTCCCAGCTACTCCAACTTGGTAATCCAGAGCTGGGTGCAGTGGCTCAGTAACATGCTGTCTTGAGTGCCAGTGTTTCCATATCCACCCTTCTGTTTTCCTTAGCTTCAAGTCTGGGAATAAAAAATGTTTTCTTGGAAGAATTCAGTCACTGGCTGGGTCCTCCAAAGAGTTGGAAGAACAGACAGGGATGAATCCCCCACTGCCACCAGGGTGGGAGGCACTGTTCAAAGAATCAGCTCCCAATGTGCCCTCAGGGGTGCAAGATGTAACCAAGCCAGAGCCATCCTGAATAATGTAGCACCCCAGCATTGTGGCTAATGCTGGCACTGTTCTCCCCTCACACTCAGACCATGGCCAAACCTTCTCCTTTTCTTTCCCAGTCACCAGCCCTTCTGTTCCACCTCAGGGTCCTGAAGGATGCTCCTGCCAGAATCACCTCCTGTCCCAATAATTCCCTCCTTTCCAGTTTTCTAGATACTTACCTGGCCTTTCACTGTGCCCAAATGTCTGCTGGCAAGGCCAGAGATCTTCCGTGCCATCGGGTGCTATTGTCACAAGTTCCTCCTCCCTCTGTTTAAGTCCCCCAGTGGTTCTCATGCACTGCTGCCAGCTCATTCTCTGTGGAGTGACTTCCCCTTGATCTTGTCTCCTGGGTTTCCTGTCTCATTGCCCCACTTCCAGCCCCCACCAGAGTACCCTGATCATTTCCTACTTGTGCTCATGTCACTACGACCTGCTTGTGCTTCTTCATACACTAGAGACTGCTCTTTATTCAGGAATCTCCCTCCCTTATTTCTCATCCCTTCTAAAATCTACTGCCATGAGAAGTGGGTTAATATTAAAACCAATGATCCCCTTTACTATCATCCTGAATGTGTGGGCCATGACTGAATGCAGGCCCTGCACCTGGAGCCAGCTTGAGGGGGGAAGAGTCCTGCACCCCTGTGCATTCAGTGGGGCTCAGTTCAGGTACTGGGACTGGCTCATGTGGAACTGCTTTCAAGCCCAGGGGCTGGGTTAGTGAACTCTGGGGCAGAGGCTGTGTCCTCATTTGCCTCTGTGAAGCCCTGTTTTGGACACAGCAAAGTCCTAGTCTGAAAGGGCATTTTTACACCTGCATGCATCACAGCACCAGGCACTTTGAAATGCACCCGGCACTGCGATATGTGCAGCTGTATAAGCAGTGAAATAAGAGGTGCTTTAGGTCAAAAGTGCACCGCTGCCATTTTCTGCATGCTGATGCACATTTTGCCACTTATACAACTGCACGTGGCGCAGTGCAGCTCGCCTCAGCTCGCATGTGGAGCAGACAATTAATGGAGTCTGCTCCAAAGTGGCAGATCTTCAGTGTGTTGCTGGAAAAAAGTATGTGTATAAATGCCCAAAGGTGCTAAGAGCTCTTGTCAGGGGAGTTTTGGAGTCAAAGATGCTGACAGACCTAGGAAAAGCCAGTGGCTAAGCCAAGCATTCTCCTTGCACTCTCCCAAAGTTGCAATCAACCATTTTCATGGAGTAAGGCAGCTTCACACCAGGGTGATGACTGTCCAAGTAGACAGACCAGCACTACTATCCCAGGCCAATTCACAGAAGATTTGCTGGCTGGAAATGCAGGGCCAAGGAGACTTGTTCTCCAAGCCAGAGGCAGAAAAAAAAGACAAAGAACTTTATGGTTACAGACCTTGCCAGAGGCAGATATTAGCCTGGCAGTGCAAGCCAGCTGCTTCCTGCTGCTCCTTTCCATGGTGCCTGGGGAAACAGGAGACCAGCCTGTAGGGCCTTAGCTATTTCTAATGATAAAGTTAACCACAGTACAGTGGATAAAGCCAGCCCACTCTTTTCTTTTGAGCTGTTCTACATCGGTGACTGCAGCCTCAGGGTTCTCCAAGCTGCTGGTGGTCTTGTGGACAGAGGATATTGAGGCATGCTCTTCTAAGTATCTACCTGGTCACAACAGATGCAGATAGACATGCAGCTCCTTGCTCTAACTCATAATTCATGAGGCTTCGCAGAGAGTGCTATGAGTTACAGCGATCTTCCCCCTGATCCAACAGATGTTTGGAGGAATTGAGCTCCACTTTGAAGCTGATCCAGGAGGAGCTGCTTGTCTCCAGCCTCTGGTGCTGTCTGCGGAATGGGGCGGGGGTGGAGGGAGCTCTGGACTGGGGTTTGTCCAGCCTGAGTTGAAGGGTGGTTGCATGGATTGGAGGGGGGCTCCAATCCACATGCTCCCCTTCCAGCTCAGGCTGGGTAAACCCCAGCCTGGAGCTCCCTTCCCCTCCTTTCTTCCTCTCCCTCCCTGCACACAGCAACAGGGGTGGAGCTGAGGTGCATCAGCCCAGCTCTAATCGGCACAGGAACAGACAGAAGTTAATGAAGTTGCTCCACTTTGAAGCACCTTCATCTGAACCTTCATTACATGAGGGTTAATTTATTGTGCAGTCAGGTGCTTTTAAAGTGCTCTGCAGTGATGCATTTCTGTAAGGGCAAGGCTGTGAAGTGCTTTCAAGGGGCTGATCATGCAACAAATGTAACTTCTGTCAGTGCCCAACAGGGAATAATAAGAGAACTCCTCTGTGCATTCCCTTGGCTGCCTGCAGCAGGGGGAAACCAGTACAGACAGGTCTTAGATGGGAACAGTCACAGAGAAAAAGGCCAGGCAATGGCTCATAAACCACTAAAACTGTTGCTCAGTGCAGTGGAGTGGTTAGAACCAGCCAGGAATTAACAAAGTGTAAATGAGCATGGGAAACATCTGATGGGTGGGCAGCTCTCCATTAAATGAGTATCTCCCCACCCCCAGCCACAGTGACCCATGAACTACAACTGACAGGAATAGGTAGGACTAAATACCTGGACACTGGAGCAACTGCATTCAGCCGTGGGCTCTGTCTAAAATGGAACTGCTGGCTTTTAAAGCCTGCACGACACAGTCCCGCCTACCACAAATAATGAAAAATATGTGGAAGAACCACTTACAGTACAGCAAATTCCTTTGTTGAGCATCATTCCCCAGTACCATTGTGTTCACCTGCTAGGAGCTGTGTGTGTTATTGCTCTAGGAATGGCTCTATTTTGAGGTGTGGCAGAAAACTGCCAGTAGTTTTATGGTACAGTTAATATTGTGTGTGTCCAAGAATCACCCTTGTGCAGTAATCTGATAGTCAGAGGAAGAATATTTTTACAAGGAAGAATGAAAGGGGAGGAAGAAAACTGTAAAACTAAATAAACAAAAAATGGTAAAACTAAAGAAATTGCTTTGGTAGTTCTTTCTTTGCCATCATAAGGAGGTAGAAGGCAAAAAGATACTAGATTAACTAGATTAACTAGATACTAGACCGGAAAGGAGGTTTTCTCTGAAAAGGGTGATAAAGGACCCTGCAGTGTCCAGGCCTCACTGACCTATATTCTTCTGTGCCCAGTTCTCTTCATGGGCTCTTTGACTCTTTGGTAAGAACAGGCTTTCATATGGGACAGTGAGAAGAAAGGGGCCTTTTGTCTCCCTTGAATGCCTCGAGCCACCTCAGAAGCAAATAAGCCTGCTACAGTACCTAGGGAGAGCCCTCGTCCCTAAGAAAACTCAGGTTGTGTGCACTTGGTTGCTGCCTTACCCTATAGGCACTTGAAATCCCTCTGTGCCCAAGTCTCTTGTGTTAAGTCCTCTGGACACTTGCGTTTCTCCCACCAGACTTTCACAGGACCACTCAAATCTGATACCACCAGGCTGAAAAAGACCTGCATTTTCAACAAAATGTGTGACCCTTAAATTCAGAGACAATTTCATTGCAGAAACCTCTCCAAATGAAGGATGCTGCTTGCTCAGACCTTCCAGTTGCTCATGTGAATTGGTAATCTGGTCACTTTAGTGACAGCTGATGATAGCAGACACTTGACAAAAATGCTGGTGCCACTGAGACCCCATGGGGGCCACCACTCAGCCTTCTGTGGGCATTACTGCCCAGCCACAGGCCCAGGAATTTCATCACAGGACAGCCAGGCTCTCAGGGTGTTATGTCTGTGTTGCATCAGGGTTTGAGGGTACTCTTATGTAGAATTTACATTATGGTTTGTATGAGATGGTTTGGATAAGGATGATCCTACCTCAGGCAGCTTTGGAGTAGATGACTTCTGGAAGTCGCTTCCAGCCCTTTCTGTCTATACAGTTATGATACAGGCAGTCCTCTACTTACAAGATTTTGAGTTACAACATTTTGCACTTACAACATTTATAAATTGACACCCTGTTTCAACTTTCTGACGTCAGTTTTGACTTTATGACACTTGATCCAATGCCACGCCACACCGGCGAACAAGTTTGCTGCGTCGCCCATCTCCCTGGAGAACATCTGTCCAAACTTCCTTGGTCATTTTCTTTAAGAAAGCAGACAAACTTCAGCCAAGACTCCTGAGAAGACCCCAGCCAAGAACCCTTCAAAAAGTCCAGCAAAGTCACCTCAAAGAAGGCCTTCCAAATCAATATGATTGCTATTTACAATATAAATACATTCATGTAGCTATATTACTCATCTGTAATTGATTGAGTACAAAATTCTGGGGTATTTTTGGTGAAAATAGGGCCTCGGGCCTTGGTTCAGGAACCAACCCCCTCTTTATAACATTGTTTCCTATGGGAAAATCGGTTCCGAGTTACAACATTTTGACTTAAAACGCAGTTTTCAGGAACCAATTGTGTCATAAGTCCGAGGACTGCCAGTCCATTGATTCTGTATTCAATGCCTCTTCCTCAAGACTCCCCAAGAAACAGCCTTATTTGGTCTCCCTCTCCTGAGAGGACTCCCTAAAGCCAGCCCCGAAGTGGCTTCTCGAGGGGCAAGCCTTTGACTTTGAGACCCTGGCTCTTCTCAGTGCGTGGCTGCCCCAATGATCTGTAGCGCACCCCCCATCCTCTGAGACCTCCTCCTTTTTGTCGGCTCCCAGGAAGGAGAGGGTGTTTTCTTTTTCAAAGAGGAGGAGCCAGAGTGCCAATGTCTCAAACAACACAGCAGACTCTGCCCCAAAGCAGTCTTTATTGTGCCATTCCAGTTCCCTCTGTCCTTCCATGGACTCCCTGGGACTTTTCCTCTGACACTTGAACTACTCTTTCTCCAGCTTTCTCAGATCGTCATTCATGCCCCTGCCCCCGAGCGTTCACAACAATAATGGCAGGCTAGAACTCAGGCCACTTTGCCTCTTTCATCACACTAATAATCTGGAGAAATTGACCTGAAAAAACCACTTCCCAGGGAACACTGCTTCACGCAAGCTCCTCTGCCCAGCTGTGGGTGCCTGGGTTAGGGTCCAAGACTCCTTTCCCACAAGCTTCCATGAACAATTTTCCTCTTTCTATCCATTTGCCCTTTGGTGCATGTGCATGTGATGCTGTAACAGGCATACGTGGTAGGTACACTCTCATTGTCAGATGCAAAGCTGTTGCAATTCAAAGAGTGCAAATAGGTTTGAACAACACTGCTGGAACACTAGGAGCAGAAAATTCAGATTCATGACAATTTGCATACAAAATGACTTGGGAAAAGGAGATGTCCATTAAGAACTTGCAATCCTGGAGCCACGTGTTGGACTGGCTAAAAAGAAGCAGCAGTGCTCTGTCACAGGTAACTAAAAGGTGTGCCCCCTTACTTGACTGGCAGTGGAGGCAGACGCAGCAGCAGAGGCAGCAGCAGCGGGGGCAGCAGCAGCTGATCCCCCTAAGGTAAGTGGGGCAGAGGGAGTCGGCGCAGCTGAGCCGGATCCAGAGGGGAAGCCTCCTGGATCCCTTTTAGTTGAGCCGGTAGGGAGCCGCACACGAACAGAGCGTGCAAACAGGCGTACTCTGTAAGGGCACGCCGATGTTTGCACTGGTGTTCACGCAGGCAGGCAAGCAGGAGGGGCCTTGGTAAGGGAAAGGCGAAAGCACCACACCAATAAATAAAAATTGTGTGGACGCGGAGTGCTGCTAGGGCCCCTACCCGGGGGCTCCGCCTACCCAGGGCTCCTCTGAGGCCTCCACCCAGGTGGAGCCCACAGTGAGGCTGGCGTACCCTGCCCCCTGGCTTCTGGTGGATGCCCAGCGGGGCTGGGGGGGGCAGGAAATGGGGGCCCCCACACCTGTCCCACAAGCACCCATCTTAGGGACTTGGAGGGGCAGGTGAGGGAGCTCCAGGAGGAGGTTAGCAGGCTGAGGGGGATCAGAGAAGCAGAGGATGAAATTGATGGGTATTTCCTTTCCCTGCAGGGCCAAGCACCAAAGCAAGAAGAACCCCAGGAAGTGCCCTCCATAGTAGAATGGCAGATGGTTCCCTCCAGAGCCAGGGCTGCTCACGGTAGTGCAGTACCAGCTCCCACAATCCAGCTGGGGAACAGGTACGAGGCCCTGGCGACATCAGAGGAAGAGGAACGTGAGGAGGAAACCTCTGGTGAGGAGGTCACTCCATGCACAGAACAGGTTGGAGGAGGCAAGTTGACCCAGAGGAAAAGCCACTGGGTACTCGTCATAGGTGACTCCATCCTGAGAGGAACAGAGGGTCCTATCTGTCGCCAGGGTCCCATGACATGCAAGGTCTACTGTCTCCCTGGAGCATGGATTCAGAACGTGACGGAGATGATCCCAGCCCTCATCCGGCCCACTGATTACTACCCTGTGGTCATAATCCATGTGGGCACTAATGATGCAGCCAGAAGCAGTCCAGACCACCTGACGAAGGACTACCAAGCACGGGGGGACAAGCTAAAGGAGATAGGGGCACAGGTGGTCTTCTCATCGATCTTTCCAGTGAACAGGCATGGAAGACGCCATGAGACTTGCATCTGGGATGTCAACTTGTGGCTTTGGGGATGGTGTCTCGTGGCGGGCTTCGGCTTTCGGGACCACGACCCTCCCTTCAGAGTGAGAGTCATGCTCAGGTGGGATGGGCTTCACCTCTCCCCCAAAGGTAAGCGTGTGTACTCTTCCAGGTTGGCTGATCTCCTCCGGCGGGCTTTAAACTAGGCACGTTGGGGGAGGGGAAGGAAGAGGACCAAAGGAGCCACAGAACACCAAACCAAGAGACACCCACAAGAACTGTCCAGCCAAGTCAGGCGACGAGCAGAAGAAATACCCAGGTAAGAGACAGGGGCCTGGACAGTCCAGGGGTTGGCGGGGAGGCTCATACACCCTCAGGAGGCCTTAAATGCCTCCACACTAATGCTTGCAGTATGGGGAACAAGCAGGAGGAACTTGCCCTCCTGTTAGCTAACACACACCCAGACATAGCGGGGCTCACTGAAACTTGGTGGGATCCAATGCATGACTGGGTGGTAAACATCAAGGGCTATAGGCTGTACAGGTGGGATAGAACAGGGAGGGAAGGTGGGTGTGTGGCACTCTACATCAAAGAACAATACACATCCTCAACAAACAGCACTGGGTCTGAGGTAGGGAAGATGGAGGTGCTTTGGGTCAGAATACAAGGGGGTCGGGGGGAAAGGGACCTAATGGTGGAGGTTTACTACAGGCCACCCAACCAGGGGGAAGAGCTGGACCGGGAATTCTCAGGTCAGCTCGCGGAGGCAGTTAAGTCAAGGGACGTGGTCATCATGGGTGACCTAAACTACTCGGACATCTGCTGGGAAGAGCAGTCAGCCAGGTCTGATTGCTCACATAGATTCCTAGCCAAGTTACAGGACCTCCACCTAACCTAGGAGATGCACAGTCCCACCAAGGGAAATGCCTTGTTGGATCTGGTCCTGGCCACAGGCAATGACCTGGTGAGGGGTCTGCGGGTGCTCGATCACCTGGGTGATAGTGATCATCGCCTCCTGGAATTCACCATCCAGCGCAGGGTGTCAAAGGCCTGTAGCAAGGCAGCAGCCCTGGACTTCAGGAGGACAGATTTCAATGAGGTAAGGAGACTAGTCGGGGAGGCACTGAGGTCCTGGAGGGGAGGGGAGTTGGGAGTCCAAGAAGAGTGGTCGTTCCTTAAGGAGATGATCCTCCAAGCCCAAAGCATGAGAATCCCCACGTGGATCAAAGGGGGCAAGAGTGCTCAAAAGCCCCCATGGCTCACCAAAAGCATCCACGAACACCTCAAAGCCAAAAAGGAGGCGTATACCCAATGGAAGGGAAGGGCCATCGCCAAGGAGGATTATCCCTCCATTGCTCAAGACTGTAGGGGGGCTGTTAGGAAGGCTAAGGCGGAGATGGAACTGGGACTAGCGACCCGGATCAAAGATAGCAAGTAGTCCTTTTTTAAATACATAGGGGATAAAAAGAAGGTGCCAAATAATGTGGGGCTTCTGCAGGACATGCTTGGTAATCTGGTGGTAGCACCAGATGACAAAGCTAATCTCTTTAACAGATTCTTTGCTTCCATTTTTCTGAGCAGGGACAGGGACATCCCCCACACTGGGATCCTGGACGGACCCAGGGGAGGTGCAGCCAGGCCCAGGGTCAGTAAGGACCTAGTCAGGGAACTCCTGGTGGGACTAGACGTGTTAAAATCAGCAGGTCCTGACGACCTCCACCCCAGAGTGCTGAGGGAACTGGCAGAGGTCATTGCAGGACCCCAGCACAGCTTTACAAGCACTCGTGGTGCTCTGGGGAGGTGCCTGATGACTGGAAAAGGCCAATGTGGTCCCCATTTTCAAAAAAGGGAGGGAAGAGGACCCAGGAGACTATAGGTCCGTTAGTCTTACCACAGTCCTGGGGAAGCTCTTTGAGAAAATTCTCCAGGAGCACATCTGTGAGGGGCCAGCAGGGGAGATTATGCTTAGGGGCAACCATCATGGGTTTATTCGAGGCAGGTCCTGTCAGACCAACCTGGTGGCCTTCTATGACCAGGTCACAAAAGCCTTGGACGCAGGTGTCATGGTGGACGTAGTCTTCCTGGACTTTAGGAAGGCCTCTGACACTGTCTCTCACCCCATTCTCATTAAAAAATTATGTGACTGTGGTGTTGACTCCTACACAATCAGATGGGCCACAAACTGGCTGGACGGCTGCACCCAGAGAGTGGTGGTGGACGGGTCATTTTTGACCTGGAGGGACGTGGGCAGTGGGGTCCCCCAGGGCTCGGTCCTTGGGCCCGCACTATTCAATATCTTCATCAGTGATTTGGATGAGTGAGTGAAAAGCACCTTGTTCAAGTTTGCAGATGACACTAAGATGTGGGGAGAAGTGAGCATGCTAGAAGAGAGGGACAGGCTATAACTAGATCTGGACAGGTTACAGAGGTAGGCAGATGAGAATAGGATGGGTTTCAATACAGACAAGTGCAAGGTGTTGCACCTGGTGGGGAAGAACCAGCAGCACACCTACAGGCTGGGGAACTCCGTTCTCGTCAGCACAGAGGCAGAAAAGGGCACAGGAGGCACTACTTCACAGTCAGGGTGGCTAGGATCTAGAACCAACTTCCAAGGGAAGTGGTGCTTGCCCCTACCCTGGGGGTCTTCAAAAGGAGGCTAGACAGCCACCTAGCTGGGGTCATTTGACACCAGCATCCTTTCCTGCCCATGGCAGGGGGACGGACTTGATGATCTGCTTAGGTCCCTTCTGACCCTACTGTCGGGACCGAGGGCGGTCTGAGGCTATGGCCAGTAGCCCGGACCGTCAGGTGGGGTTTTTCCACGATGGAGTAGAGTTAGGCATGGAGGCGTACTGGTTTTACAAAGAAAGCTTTACTTACACTGCCGATGGTCACAGTGCAGGAAGGAAACTTGCTTGAGTTGCAGTTGCACACAAACAAACACAAGTGAGATCTCTTCTGAACCGAACTGAGATGAGTTGTCAATGTACGACTCCACGAGCGCTTCACATGGGGGTACACCAAATTTTCCACTATGACGGGGAGTGGCTAAGAGCTGATCAGGCCTTTATGTCCTCCTCCAAGACACACGCGGAGTTTGCTAGGCTCCACAGCGCGCTCAGAGTTCCCCACGAGATGGTTGTGGAGTCCTCCAACTTGGGCGGAAACTGCTCTAACCTTTTATACGGCTAACGAGCCAATTGCTAGCCGCCCCGGAGGAATAA
>NW_005842279.1:798497-799939 GCF_000455745.1 Alligator sinensis
TTTCTCTCTGCAGCTGAGAAATCCACCGTGCAAAGAAAGCTCCATGTGGCGGGAAAATTCCAATGTGCCGAGGCACTAAAAATCATTGGGTTATGACACCTACCAACTGTGAAACTGTGAAAAAGCTAGTTCTGCCTCATGATGTCAGGCACATGTGGGATGGAATGGCAGAAAGTTGGCCTTTCCCAGAGCTTCCTGAAACCATAAAGAATCAGGCCCACAGGCATTTACAATGCTTCCTTCCAACAAAAATGGCCCAAATGGATGCTGGTAACTACTGTATTTCATGACGTATAAGTCAAGGTTTGAAGCACAATTTTTAATTTGTAAAATTCAACCTTGACTTATACACTGTATCATGGCCCCCTGTGAGCAGTGCTGGGTTTGGCATCAGCTGGCATGGCCCAGGCAGCACCGCTTGCAGGGGATTCGTAGATTCATAGATTCATAGATGCTAGGGTTGGCAGGGACCTCAATAGATCATCGAGTCCGACCCCCTGCATAGGCAGGAGAGAGTGCTGGGTTCAGATGACCCCAGCTAGATGCTTATCTAACCTCCTCTTGAAGACCCCCAGGGTAGGGGAGAGCACTACCTCCCTTGGGAGCCCGTTCCAGACCTTGGCCACTCGAACTGTGAAGAAGTTCTTCCTAATGTCTAGTCTAAATCTGCTCTCTGCTAGCTTGTGGCCATTATTTCTTGTAACCCCCGGGGGCGCCTTGGTGAATAAAACCTCACCAATTCCCTTCTGTGCCCCGGTGATGAACTTATAGGCAGCCACAAGGTCGCCTCTCAACCTTCTCTTGCGGAGGCTGAAGAGGTCCAGGTGCCCTAGTCTCTCCTCATAGGGCTTGGCCTGCAAGCCCTTAACCATATGAGTGGCCCTTCTCTGGACCCTCTCCAGGTTATCCACATCCCTCTTGAAGTGCGGCGTCCAAAACTGCACACAGTATTCTAACTGCGGTCTGACCAGCGCCCGATAGAGGGGAAGTATCACCTCCTTGGACCTATTCATCATGCATCTGCTGATGCACGATAAAGTGCCATTAGCTTTTCTGATGACTTCGTCACACTGACGACTCATGTTCATCTTGGAGTCCACTAGGACTCCAAGATCCCTTTCCACTTCCATGCCACCCAGCAGGTAATTTCCTAGGCAGTAGGTGTGCTGGACATTTTTCCTCCCTAGGTGCAGCACTTTGCATTTCTCCTTGTTGAACTGCATTCTGTTGTTTTCTGCCCACTTGTCCAACCTGTCCAGGTCTGCTTGCAGCTGTTCCCTGCCCTCCGGCGTGTCCACATCTCCCCATAGCTTTGTGTCATCTGCAAACTTGGACAGAGTACACTTCACTCCCTCGTCCAAGTCACTGATGAAGACATTAAAGAGTATCGGGCCAAGGACCAAGCCCTGCGAGACCCCACTGCCCACACCCTTCCAGGTCAA
>NW_005842279.1:800105-800424 GCF_000455745.1 Alligator sinensis
AGCCCCCCGGGCCCGGCGCCACGAGTTTTCAAATATTCCCGCCAGTGGCTGTGCAATGACTTCAGCCAGTGCCTTCAGTACCCTTGGATGGAGCTCTTCCGGGCCTGCCGACTTAAAGGCATCCAGTTCCTCCAAGTGACTCTGCACCATCTCAGGGTCTATGCATGGCAGTCTGGTGCCTTGCTGCTGCCTCTCTACAACCCCAGTGAGAGCCTTGTCTTTCCCCTCGCTTAGGAACACTGAGGCAAAAAACTCATTGAGGAGTTCAGCCTTGTCCCCCCTGTCCGTCACCGATTGCTTATGCCCATTTAGTACAGGT
>NW_005842279.1:800566-802215 GCF_000455745.1 Alligator sinensis
TCCTTTACTTGGGATGCCATCCTCAGCTCCATGGTAGCTTTGGCCCGTCTAACTGCCTCCCTACAAGTGCGAGCAGAGGAGGTATACTCCTCTTTGGTAATCTCTCCCTGTTTCCACTTTTTATATGCTCCCCTTTTAGTCCGCAGGCTGCCCTGGATTTCTCTGGTCAGCCAAGGAAGCCTCCTGGCCCCTTTCCCTCTTTTTCCTCGCATCGGGATCATCTCCCTCTGTGCCCGAAGGATCATTTCCTTAAGGCACAGCCTTGGATGGGAGGGCACCAGCCAAGTACCAAGCCCGGTGCCACTCACAGGGGACAGGGATGGAGATGGGGCCAAGCTCAGTTGGCGTGGCCCCATCCCCTGAGAACAGTGCTGCCTGAGCTGCACTGAGCCCGGCGCCGCTCAAAGGGGATGGAGTCACGCCAACTATGCACAGCGCCTGGCCCTGTCTACTGCAAGTGCCACTGCCAATCGTCAAGCCTGGTACCACCTGCAGAGGACAGGGCTGGGCTTGGTGCTTGGCAGTGCTGCTCACAGGGGATGGGGCTGCACCAGCTGAGTGCTGAGCCTGGCCCTGTGTACTGTGAGTGGCGCTGCCAAGTGCCGAGCTGAGCACTGTCCCCTGAGAGCGGTGCCAGGCTTGGGTGGTGTGGCTGAGCTTGGTGCTCAGCAGAACCACTCACAGCAGATGGGGCTGGGCTTGATGCTTGACTGGTGTGGCCCACGCCACTCACAGGGGATGGGGCCATGCCAGTTGAGCACCAAGCACTGAGCCTGGCCCCAGCCCTGTCTCCTGAGAGTGGATCTGGGTTCAGCGCTTGGCTGGCACAGCCGGACTTGGTACTCAGCAGCACCACTCACAGCAGACAGGGCCAGGCTCAGCGCTTGGGTGGCATGGCCCAGGCTGTACTACTTGCACGGGATGGGGGCCACACCAGCCGAGCCTGTCCCTGTCCCCTGTGATCAGTGCTGTGGCATGTGTCCACCCCTCGGGTGCCTGGCCTGCATAAGTCAACCCCATATTTCTGATCCAAAAAGTTAGGTGAAATTATATACCGGATCTACAAAGTTCCTTAATTTTTGGATCAGAAAAATGGGTCGACTTATACAGCAGATGGACCTATACACCATGAAATACAGTATGTCTGTAGGGCTTTTAATGAGGTTGCTCCTAGCTGTGCATTACAATCACTGTCCTCCTCTTTTGCTAAGGTAAAATTCCTGCACTAGAAGTGTGTTCAAAAAGCACCTGAGCCTCTCACATCCTGAGAAATACAAAAATTAAAGTTCCTTGCTAGCATTATAGCTAGCTGTAATGAATTTGTAAAATGCTCCTTTTGGGAAGCATGTCCTTTTCATGGGGCTGTCAGGTGGAATATGGTATAGATTAAGGTAGAAACAACAAGCTGTTGTTTCTGGTCAGAGCTTTGGTGCAGGAATGGGAGCGCTCCTCATCCTGGTAGCATATTGCTCAACCTGCATGGAACTTGTTCCTATGAGTGTAAAACCAAATACGGAGGGAGGGGGCAGCTGTAACCCCCGCTTACAATGACTTCACTGGCAGTCTGTGGGGATGGGCGTGTGGGTTATATAATCCTGTGTGGTGCCCTTGCCATTCCCAATTAAATGATCTCACAAAAGCTGCCAGGG
>NW_005842279.1:802225-805848 GCF_000455745.1 Alligator sinensis
TGTGCTGCGCATACTGCAAGTTCAAAATTTTCTAAGGCAAAAATAGCTTGCCACACAGGACACTTAGCATGTATGTTATCTGAGATCATAGTGAGCATGATCATGCTGTATTAAAAGTTAGTGTTCTGAGTAGCTGCACAGTCACTCTTACTATCATCTCAGCCCACTCCGGACATGCTATGATACGAGTGCTCTTGACATGTGTTTTACTGCTTGAACAAGTGGATGCTCACATTTAAAGTTCAGTTAACACATCCTAAGTGTAACGTGTGACATGGCCCTACGTATGTTCCAGGACCCAAGCATGGCCCTGCACAGTGCTGCACTGTGCTATGTGGAATTACCAGCTCCTTCAGAGCTTGCATATTTACCCCTGCCTGGTATTGCACTGAGCTATGTATTCATACCCTTGGTAATGGAATCTAAGATTTTTAGTAGCAAATTTAGTGCCTCCATATGCATTGCCTTACAGGGGCTGATTTTCAGAGGGGAGACCAGGTGTTCAGTCATTTGGGGGCTTTTCTGTGTCTCAAATAGGGTGAAATAATCAGTCCTTTGGGAATACATTGGACTGCGTTAATAGAGAATGGACTGGTTCCTCCCTCCTTTGAGACCAAGTGAGGGGAAGTGCTAGATGACAAGTACTTAGTGATACTTAGTAGCTTAGCTAAGCATGCACTGTCAAAGAAATATAATCCACCACACATATGGAATTTGGTGTGTAAATAAAATAGAATAATCTCAGCTCATCATTTTGTTTGTTTGTACAGTGACTGACTGCAACCACATTACAATGGAGAGAGCTTGGCAAACATGAAGGGACTTGGGTGGAAGGAGAACTTTTCTTGTTCTGACAGTCTCTTTTCAGCTGTGTTTGGTGTGTCCATGTTACATCACAAAGCAAACATTTCTTGCTGTGAACTCATGTAAGCTTCTCTGTTCGGAGCTGTGGTATGTTCTTTCAAGATACTTTTTATGTCAGAAGAAACAGTTCAGTTTTTCAGACCATTATGAGTTTGACACAGTTAATCATACAAAGTAGATGTTAAATCTACAGTCTCAAGTTCAACACAACAACATAGAACAATGGAAACGCAGAACAGGTATTTGCACTTCAGTCATTTTTTTTAACTTATCCCAGGGATGGGCAGGCTAAACGCATCGATACTGTATTTTAAAACTTGTATAGGACAAACTGGCTAGACTGCCTAGATCAGTCCTAGGCCAAACATTATAGAAGATATTCCAAGCTGATCTGCCTATGACAGATGATGGTCCCATTGTCCACAGCATGGCCAAGAGGTTTTTGCATGTTGTTGTGGTAGGAAATGTTGTACAGGATAGAAGAGATGAAGATAAGCCTTGAGGACTCTGTAAGATGAAGCAGGGAGGCAATATGCTACAATGAAGCAGCTGGGAAGAAGAGCAGTCAAGGAGGGACATGACATGACAAATGCCCACTGAAAAGGAGAAGGTGTTAATTTAAACCCACTTCCTATGACAGACTGGAAAAAATTAATAGAAAGGGTATACATGGGCCAGCAGAAGGCAGGAGTGCTTGCATATATTCAGGAGATTAAGTGGTCTCAGAAAATGACGTGAAGAGACACTGCAATGCAGGGTAAGAGGTCACAGCACTGAAGGAAGTGCAGTCTCTGTGGAACACTTATCACCAGGGATTCTGGTTTTCTCCAATGAGAAAAATCCCAAATCCATGTTTTTCCATGATTAAAATGAAACACTACTGTATATGTATATGTATCAGTTGAACATAACGTTTTACCGATATATTTACAATAGGCAATTTGGAAGCCTACCAGTGCCTCAATCACTATACTGTAATAAAATTAATTCTAAATACTTATGTAATTTGGTGATCAATTTTGGTGTTTTTAATAATGGAAAATAAGAGCTCCCCCTGCTCCCTTTGCTCACCAGAATGCAGGTCCAGCTGTGGTTGTCCCCCCTCCCTCCCTCCCTCCCTGCTACTTTGTGGCACTGAGCAGCCCTGACCTGCACTTGCCTATGCCCTTGTCCCTCAATCCCATGTTACAGCTCCCTACCCCCCAGCCCTGCCAGTGCCTCTTACTCATGACCAGAAGTGTTGTCCCGCCTGCCTGGGGACTTGTACCTCCCTGCCCCTGCCAGCCTTACTGCTGCCCCTCACCGCAACCCACAGCCCCAAGATGACTTTAAATTTAAGATGACCCCCTCCGCCCAATAATTAGATTCTATACATGGAAAATAATACATTTGTTATAACGTTCCATGTATAAAATCTAGTTAATGGAAGGTCATCTTAAAACCATACCCCCTATTGGTATGGTGAAGAAAGTAGGCTCTGGCCCTCTTGCCTCAGGCCACCTCAGTCACCCTCTCTGGGTCAGGCTTGGGCCCTCTTGGCCTCAGCCTGCCTCAGTCTCCCTTTATCTTGCACTCCACTCTCTGGCAGCACTCAAACCTAGCATGCTCCTCAGGCACCCCTGCATGGCCTCCTGACCACCCCTACAGCCACTAACTGGTCCTCCAGTATAAAACTAAAACAAAAATGCAAGCAACTACTTCAGCTAAAAGACTCAAAGCTCTCCCCAACGTCACCACACAGTTGCTAAAGCCCTCTCCCCACTCACTTTCCTAGACCCTGGAAGTATCTGATCAGGCCTGCAGCTTCTGACCCTTGCTGGCCCTGGCCCCTCTCTCATGGACCCAAGTTTATATCCCTTGGGCTCCTTCCCTGCCAGTCAGGTGTTCCCCTGATGGGCCACAGGTTTGTCCTCTCAGCCTCTAGAGCAGCCTATTGCTGTTTCTCTGGCCAATCGGCACTAGTTCCCTTCCTACATATCCATTGCTCTGCACTATTGTCCTATTGCTAGGCAGCTAGCCATGCAATAGGCATTTGCAACCTATTGGTCCCTGGTTGCCTGCTCCCCTGCATCTAGCCCAAGTTCAGCTGCCTTCACCTGCCTGGGGAGATACCTATTTTGGTTTCTCTCTTAATGTAACAGGAGCCCCTGACTCCCTGTTCATAAAATCATAGAATCATAGAAGTAGGGTCAGAAGGGACCTTGTAGATCTTCAAGTCCGACCCCCTGCCTGGGCAGGAGGAAAACTGGGCTCAAATGACCCCAGCCAGGTAGGCATTGAGCCGCTTCTTAAAGACCCCCAGGGTAGGAGCCAGCGCCACTTCCCTTGGAAGTCGGTTCCAGATCCTAGCCGCCCTAACTGTGAAGTAGTTCTTAGGGATGTCTAATCTAAACCTACTTTCCAACAACTTGTGGCCGTTATTCCTTGTTATCCCAGGGGGCGCTAGGGGAAACAAGGTCTCCCCCAAACCCTTCTCGTCCCCCCTAGTGAGTTTATAGATGGTCACCAGGTCCCCCCTCAGCCTTCTCTTGAGAAGGCTGAACAGGTTCAGGTTCCGTAGCCTCTCGTTGTAGGGTCTGCCCTGCTGTCCCCGGATCATGCGGGTGGCCCTCCTCTGGACCCTCTCAATGTTGTCCACATCCCTCTTGAAGTGGGGTGCCCAGAACTGGACACAGTACTCCAGCTGTGGCCTGACCAGTGTCACGTAGAGGGGGAGGATCACCTCCTTGGCCCTACTTGAGATGCACCTGTGGATGCAC
>NW_005842279.1:807945-814063 GCF_000455745.1 Alligator sinensis
CCCATCTTATAAGTGTGCTGCTGGTTACTACTGCCCAAGTGCAGCACCCTGCACTTGTCCGTATTGAAACGCATCCTGTTTTTGTTAGCCCACCCCTACAACCTATCCAGGTTTTGCTGCAGTCTTTCCCTCCCTACTAGCGTGCCCACCTCACCCCAAATTTTGGTATCATCAGCAAATTTAAACAGGTTGCTTTTCACCCCGTCATCCAAATCGCTGATAAAGAAATTGAACAGTGCAGGCCCAAGGACCAAGCCCTGGGGGACTCCGCTGCCCACTTCCCCCCAGGTCGAATATGACCCATCCACCACCACCCTCTGAGTATGACCCTTCAGCCAATTTGCAATCCATCTGACTGTGTAGGCATCGATGCCACAGTTGCCTAGTTTTTTAATGAGGATGGGGTGGTTGACAGTGTCAAAGGCCTTGCTGAAGTCCAGAAAGACTACATCCATGGCGACACCTGCATCCAATGCTTTTGTGACCTGATTGTAAAAGGCAATCAGGTTGGTCTGACATGACCTCCCCGAATGAAACCGTGCTGGTTGCCCTTGAGCATCATCCCCGATGCCGGCCCATCACAGATGTGCTCCTTGATGATCTTCTCAAAGAGTTTCCCCAGGATTGAGGTAAGACTGACGGGCCTATTATACTAACCCCGACCATGCTCGCTCACCCTGCCACCTGCCCCTGCTGCCTGCTACTGCCCTTTGTCCCTGTGCCTGCCCCGCACTTGCTGCCTCTCCCACCCCCTGCTTTACCCTGCAGCCTTCCCTACCTGGCTCCCATGCCTATGTCTGCACCCCCACTCCCTGCACCCCAACATCTTCTGTTGCAGTCTGCTCCACTCTGCGGCCCTTAGCAGCAGCACAGCCCAGTCAGGGAGATGTAACAGGAACTCCCAGCTGGGCAGCATCAGGGCTGGAGGGCCTGGAGCTTAAGCAAAAGGTAAAGGGGGTGAGGCAACTGAGTGGGCTGGGTTGCAAGTCCTTCCCCCCGCCCATGTCACCCTCATGCTTCTTTAGGCCTAGGGTGCCCACCTGTTCCTAATTGGGTGAGACAGTCCCAGAATGGGAACATCAAGACCCGATTCCGAGTTGCATGACTCCAGGACAGCATTTGTCCTGAATTCACAGTATCATGCAGGGATTTGAGTTTTCCACTCACTGAAGAAAACAGCAGGAAATGGCGGGTTTCCCCTTGCAGGCTGGCAGCATGTCAGCCTGCAAGGGGCTTCTTGGGGCTTCTGGGAGCAGAACACATGGGGCAGCACATGCATGTGCGCACCTGATGCATGTGGCTGGGAACATAGCCAGGCAGTGTGGAGAGCAGCTCCCTTCAGATAAGTCTTGAGGGGGGGGCATATTGAGGCCCCCATGGTGAAGGAGACAGTGGGGCAGGGGTTGGAGGTGCTGACCAGCCAGGGTGGTGCATGGGGCCCAGGGCTGGGGTGTGGAGTGGGATGGAGCCATGGGTGGCTCATTTTGGGATGGCTCCCACTGCTGCATGCACTCCCAGGGTGGGTAGTGAGGAAGGCACATGTCCCCCCCCCGATTTGTGCATGGGGCAGGGGCAGATGTGGCTGTGGGCTGCCCACTGTGGGCTCAGGGCTGCCCACCCTGCTGTCCTCCCCACAGGAGCCCCGTGCTGGCTGTGCTGCCATGGTGAGGTACCTCCTGCTCATCCGGCAGCAGTGGGGGTGGCAGCAGCAGTGATGTGGAGTTGTGCCTACTGCTGCTGCTGGGGATGCAGGGGGTCCACAGCTGGTGCAGGGCTCCTGGGGGAAAGGCAGTAGGGCAGGGAACCCACATGTGCCCCAGCTCCACTGGGCTCTGCTTCGGCCATGCCACCGGTGTTGGGGTAGGGGAGAGGAGTCAGGCATGTGTAACGCCTTTCCATTTTGTAAAGGAGGTCATCCTACCTAGGCCACTTGCCCCCCCACACCTTACCCCCTCCCCAAACAAACCATTCTAGCCTGGGGAAGGTGGTGGCTCAGCTCCAGTTTCAGCCCAGAGTCCAAGGCAAAGGCAGAGCTAAGCCATTGTCTGCCCTGGACTGGTACTTGAATCCAAGACAAGTCTTTCCCCACCCATGCTGACTGGAGGAAAAAAGCCTAGTCTTGGATTTGAGTAAATACGATACATGGGGATGGAGAAATGGGTAGGCATGGAATCCAACCTCCAGGAATCACAGGCAACCATACAAAATCTATTTGTGCAAAAGAAACCTGCCCTGAATGGCATACCCATTTCCGGTCTTGGTTCCTGCATGTCAGGATGAAAGCACATTTCTCAGGAAACCCAGCACTCAGACTTCCCTGTCTCCTCAGCCATTTATTCAGTAGTACTGCTTACGATGTCATAACACCTAGAAGCCCCAGTCACAGAATGTGGCAACTCTGTGCATACACAGAATAGTTGGTGGTTCCTGTCACACTGAACTTTGTGCAGCAAGGCAGCCAGACAGGGTAGTACCAGACAATGATGAGGTGCTGCTGGGTGTTGCAGCAACCACCCTTGTTATACAAATAGACTTTTGCCTATTGCTTTTAATTTTATGTATTTTCTTGAGTTCTGCATTGCCTTAAGAAACTCTATTTTGTATTGCTCTTTAGCTTAACATACGCGCTCAACCTTTTACTCTTTTGTATGCTGTATGGGTGAGAGTATGTTTGTGGAAAAGGAAAACATCAGCTGGTGACTGGCTGAAGAAAGCAGACAGATAAAGGACCAATCAAGAAGAATCTGCCCAAGAACAGCAAGAGACCAATGGCAACTGACCTTCAAGAAAGAACACAGTGATAATCCAGCAAAAGCCCAAAGGACTGGGTGAATTGACAAGGCTATAACTGATGGGGCGAGACATATCCATTTTGGGTCTTGTTCTGCATGTCATCCTGGAGCATCGGTTCATCTGATGAGATGGACCGGCAGGGGGCTGGGTCCTACTCGTGATCAAATTGGCTGGCCACTAAGTTGATCCAAGCACCGATAAGACTGGTAATGCATATTAGCACAGAACAGAAATTGGGGTATGAATGTGGGGTGTGCGTGCTTAATCAATAAATGCAGCATCTTGCCTTATCCTCCCTTGTAAGGTCTCACTCATGATTTGAGCAATTGGCAATTTGTGTAACAACCTGAGGTCAAGCTTTTGATAGCCAGTATGAATCCACGTGGCATTTCAGGTTGCATGGGAGTCAGTCCAGCACCTTTCCAAATCACAACATACCTGGAAGCTACTCTAAATAACTGGGAGAAAATGTTGCACACAAAGCTCAGGCTGGAGCTGGAGAAGGTCCTTCCCTGTACCTTGAATATATGCTGTAAACCTAGTAGCAGGTAGGTGACTGCTAGTTGTGAAGTTCAGATCCCCCCCCACCCCCTCCCAATGCAACACTCCAAACCAGAATTTACCTGCTACCTTGCTCTCTGTCCCCTAATGTAACTAAAAGTAGAATTAACAGATGATGTGCCTTGACCCACTGCTAATGATTTAGTGCAGCAGAACTCGAGCTGTACTTTCCTTAACACATCAGTATTGCCCATCCCAAGCATTCAAAATCAAATAAATGACATGAGACTAGTTTAAAAACCAAGTATTTTTTTAAACCTAGACATTTGGCATTCTTTTCCTTTATCTTCTGCTCCTTGAAGGCAGGTACCTTTACAAGCATTTCTCCACAACCAGGCATGCTAGAAATATCCTTTTAAATGATTCTCATGTAGTCACTTGACTCCAGAACTTTAAGACCAAATATGATTAAAACTGCATGGTCTTGTGAATAAAGTACCTGAAGCAGATTGCAAACCAAAAAGAGAGAAGCTAACCAAAAAGAGAGAATCTGGCAGACAAACTACCTTTTACCTGGTCCATGTTTTTTCCAGTCTCCTGTTGAAGCATATGAGGGTTTAGCTGCTGCCTGCAATGGAAGCAGGAAGTGGCCTATAAATCCTTGGCGACCCTGTCTTCTTTAACTATCAGTATTGGGTCCTGTTCTCAGGGTCAGAGTCATAGTGGAAGACACCTTATAGCAAAATGGGTGAATGGGTGGGGGAAGCAGTATTGTCAACCTCCCCTCCTGCGCCCCATGTCAAAAATCATGAGACAAAACTCTTAAAAATCAAGAGATTTTGAATATAAACCATGAGATGCTATTTTTTAAGTGTGTGCGCATGGTTCCTGGGGCAAAGGTAGCAGGGTACAGAGCCCTAGCCCACAGTGGGCAGCCCACCTCTTCCCCGTGCACAAATCCAGGAGGCACATGTTCCCCATGCCTCCTCTGGCCCCAGGGTCTCATTTACCCCAGCCCCTGCCCCACTCCCTCCCTCATCATGAGGGCCTCAATCTGCACCCCCCCTCACCCCTTCCCTCTCCCCTCCCCTACCCCTTCCCCTCCACAGATTTACTAGCTTGACGTTCTCTACACGTACCAGAAGAAAAAATCCCGAGATTTGATCTCTCTATCAGGAGATCATGAGTCAGAGTTAATTTGACATGGAAATCAGGAATTTCATGATTTTTTCATGAGAGTTGGCATTACTGGGGAAGGGGAGTCTACATGGGCACACAGACAACCATGTTAGCCATGCTTCTTCATTCCACTTCAGCACATGAAGCCACGGCCGTGCACTGTGCAGTATTCCACGGAGACAGGCCTGGCAAGCACTGCTCCTCTGCCCTGTTGGTAAGCCATTCAGGTCTGACTTCCCTTTAAGAGCCCTGCCATTCAAGGGGCTTATGCTGCATCTACGCACAGCCTAAGCTTTTCTCTAGGGAGGAGCCAGCTGGGGAGAATAAGGAAGCTGACACCTCTACAGTAGCTGGAGGAAGCAATTTTCTCACCACACCCTTCATGGAGCCATTATAGCTCACTGCAAGTCTCCCTCCAGGCCTAGTCCTGGCTTCTCTGCTCCCATGTGCCTTACTCTGGGCTTTTCTGTGCCCTCTTCATGACAGCTATGCTCAGAACTCCATGTCTGCACTTCAACTTTTCCTCTCAACTGTGTCAGATGCTGTAAGCAAGTGCTGCCTGGGAAAGAGATTCCCAAAGGGGAGGAGGGCCCTCCCCTCTGTGGCAGGCTGTGGAGGAGAAGCCCTGATGGAAAGGGGGTGCCTGGGTTGAGGCCTGGCCAGCTGTAATTTAAGCAGGGTTAAAGGGTTTTCATAGATTGTACGGGGCTGGAAGGGACCTTGCAGATTCATAGATTCATAGATTGTAGAGCCGAAAGGGACCACAATGGATCATCGTGTCCGACCCCCTGCCCCTGGCAGGAAAGAGGACTGAGGTCAGATGATCCCAGCCACGTGACTATCTAGCCTCTTCTTGAAGACCTCCAAGCTAGGTGATAGCACCACCTCTCTTGGTAGCCCATTCCAGATCCTGGCCACCCTTACTGTGAAAAATGTCTTCCTAATATCTAACCTAAATCCACTCTCAACTAGTTTACACCCGTTATTCTTAGTCACTCCCTGGGGTGCCTTAGTAACCAGCGCTTCCCCTATTCCCCATTGACCTCCCCTAATAAATTTATAGGCGGCCACAAGATCTCCCCTCAGCTGTCTCTTGTGAAGGCTGAAGAGATTCAGCTCTCTCAACCTCCCCCCGTAGGGTCTATCACGAAGGCCACTAATCATGCGAGTGGCCCTCCTCTGGACCCTCTCGAGATTCCCCACGTCCCTCTTGAAGTGCGGCGCCCAAAACTGGACACAGTACTCCAACTGCGTCCTGACCAGTGCCGCATAGAGGGGGAGCATCACCTCCTTTGCTCCTGCTAATGCACCTGCTAATGCACCTGCTAATGCACGGCAAGGTGCGATTGGCCTTGTTGATGGCCTCATTACACTGCCGGCTCATGTTCATCTTGGAGTCAATTATGACTCCAAGATCCCTCTCTGCCTCCGAGCTGCTGAGAAGGACACTCCCCAACCTATAGGTGTGCCGGGGATTCCTCCTTCCCAGGTGGAGTACTTTACATTTATCTTTAGTAAATTGCATCTCTCCACACCCTCATCCAAATCGCTGATGAAGATATTAAATAATATCGGCCCAAGGACCAAACCCTGTGGGACCCCACTGCCCACCGCCCTCCAGGCTGAGAAGGAACCATCCACCACC
>NW_005842279.1:814508-830445 GCF_000455745.1 Alligator sinensis
GCTTGAACAGCTGTGCCAGTGGCTCAGCTACGACACTGGCCAATTCTTTCAGCAGCCGTGGATGGAGGTCATCCAGGCCTGCTGACTTGTACCCAACCAGCTCCTCCAGGACCTCCTTAACTATTTCAGAATTAACCGTAAGCGGAATGGTGCCATGTGGACATCCGTCAATGATCGAGGTGGGGGAATTGGCTTGGTCGGTACATAGAAATACTGAAGCGAAGAACTCATTGAAGAGCTCTGCTTTTTTCGCCACGTCAACCACCAACTGTCCTGATTTGTCCTGCAGGAGCCCTATGTTGCTCTGAGCTTTCCTTTTGCCCGCTATATACCTGAAGAAGGACTTTTTATTGTCCTTGATTGTTGAAGCCAGCCTGAGCTCAAGCTACGACTTGGCCTGTCTAACTAATTCCCTGCAATAGCGTGCCAGGGAGTTATATTCCTCCTTGGTGGCTGCTCCCTGCTTCCATTGCCTATACATCTTTTTCTTTGCCCCTAGACTCTCCTGGAGTTCCCTGTTCGGCCAAGGGGGCTTTTTTGCCCCCTTACCTCCCTTCCTATGTAATGGGATAGACTCCTTTTGAGCCCCAAGGATCACTCCCTTGAGATACCTCCAACCCTCCTAGACCCCCATTTGCTCTATGTTCTTGAGTTGCATCCCCTCACTAACTAGCCTTCTAAGCTTGCTAAAGTTGACCCTTCTGAAGTCCAACACCTTAGCCCCACTAGTTACTTTACCCACCCTTTGCTGAATAGTAAACTCGACCAAGTGATGGTCACTATCTCCCAGGCTACCATGAACTCGCATATTCCCCACGAGATCATCCCCTGTTGCTAAGACCAGGTCAAGCAAGGCGCTACCCCTGGTGAGACTAGACACCACCTGGGTTAGGTGGAGGTCCTGCACACAGTGTAAGAACCTCCATGAGCGGCTTGTTTTGGCTGTCTGCTCCTCCCAGCAGATATCTGGGTAGTTTAGATCTCCCATGACCACGCTGTCACGCCTATACAACCTATACCCCTCAATGCCTACCGCCCAGTCGTGTGTAGAATCCCACCATGTCTCAGTTAGTCCGACTAGGTCGTACTGGGTGCTAGCAAGCAAGAGTGTGAGCTCCTCTTGCTTATTCCCCATACTCCTGGCGTTTGTATAAAGACATTTTAGTCCCCCAAAGGGGGCTCTTGGTGCCCCTGTGCCTTGATGGCATGTGTTCCCTTTATTACTTACCTGGTGTGGTCTGGTGCCTTGTTTATGGCTTACCGACCCCTTAATACTTACCTGGTGCGATCTGGCATCTTGTTTGTGGTTTACCAACCCTGGGCTCTCTTTGACCATCGGTTCCCCGACCCCTGTCGAGTCTAGTTTAAAGCTCTTTGGAGGAGATCAGCCAACCTGTGAGCGAACAGATACTTACCTCTGGGAGAGAGATGAAGGTTGTCATCTCCCAGGAAGCCT
Organism: Alligator sinensis; assembly: GCF_000455745.1. Lineage (NCBI taxonomy): Eukaryota > Metazoa > Chordata > Crocodylia > Alligatoridae > Alligator > Alligator sinensis. The sequence goes on from NW_005842279.1 coordinate 815,965, forward strand.
CCTCCCTGGAAGTGCTGGTCATGGCTGTAGAATCCAAAGCTCTCCTGAAGACACCAACTCTGGAGCCACCGGTTGACTTCCTTGATGCGGGCACCCTGGCGTCTCTGGCTGCTGCCAACCGGAAGGATGGAAGAGAATACAACCTGTGCTCCAGTCTTCTTGAGGCTGTCTCCCAGTTCATGGAAGTCCTTCATGATATGGTCAGGGCTCATCCTAGCCACATTGTTGGTTCTCACATGGATGAGGACCATGGGGTAGTAGTCAGAGGGCTTGATGAGAGCAGGAATCGCCTCAGTGATGTCCCTGATCTTAGCTCCAGGCATGCAGGAGACTTCTCTCACCATAGGATCCAGTTGACAGATCGGCCCCTCTTTGCCTCTCAGGATCGAGTTCCCCGCCACAATCACTTTGCGTTTCTTCTTCTGCCTGGGCAGTGATCCCCCAGCCTGCCTGGTAGGGGCTACAGGGATCACCTCCTCTGCAAGAAAATGCTCTTCCTCTGTCTCCTTCACGGTTGTCAGGGCCCCATATCTGTTCCCCACACGCAATGGGGAAGCAGACACCAGGCCCCGCCGCCTGGATCCAGAGGTGACTGTCCTCCACTCCCCTGCTGCAGACTCCTCGTGTGGAGTTTCACTCGTGGGCATCTGGAGCTGTAAGGAATGGAAATACCCGTCAATCACAGCCTCATCATCCCTGATCCCCCTTAGCCTGCTCACTGCCCCCTGGAGTTCCCTCACCTGCTTGTCCAAGCCCCAAAGGTGGACACATGAGGGACAGGCGAGGGGGCTCCCTACCTCCCCTGATGGCAGGGTCACCGCCAGGCCACCCCTGCAGGCAGGGGCAGGGCTCCATCTGAGTGGACACCTCAGAGGAACCACGGGTGGGCAGCGCCATCTGAGCTGCAGCTGCAACCCATGCTCTTACCTTAGCTGCTCTTATCTTAGCTGCTGAGCTTCGAGTCATCATCGCTCTCTTGTTAGATGCTCCTTCTTGTCGCTTACTCTTTGTGTGCCTGCCTCGCGCAAACGCCTGCGCAAACGCAGGTGCACCCTTACAGAGCATGCCTGTTTGTGCGCTCTGTTCGTGTGAGTGGCTCGGGAGCGTGGCTCCCTGCTGGTTCGCTTAAGAGGGCTCCGGGGGGCTCCCCCTCCGAACCCTCTGCAGCTGTGCTGGCCCTCCGCCCCACTTACCTGAAGGGTCTCCCGCTGCCTCTGGCTCCTCCTCCGCTAAGGTGAGTCCAGGGGGCACACGTGCGCTGAGACTTTCCTTTAAACTTCCTTTATTCCCATTGCCTTCATCAGGGGTTTACATGAGTCTCTGAAGCCCCGATTCAGTGTTCAAATTTAGAAAAGCACATAATCAAAATGCTTAAATTTAAGCCATGCATGTGTGTTACCAAAATCAAAAGTAAGCACTTGTTTCACTGTGTCTGAATTGGGGCTGTAGGGATCAAAAACGAACATAATTTTTTTCTAGAACATCTCTCCATGAGGAGCTTGCTAGCTTGAATTTAATGCTGCTTCAGTGCTTGGTTATGCAGAGAGATTTCAAACGGTTTGGCTTCTGGTTTATGTTTCCCTGAGGCCCTGGAAAAACACAAAAATCCTAGAAGAACTGATCATAACGTTTTATATTTCTTCATGAAAAACAGATAAAAACACTTCACATAATATTAGTGTAGGGATTACAATCACCAGAGCTGCCATTGTCTGCAAAGCTAAACACCACAAATTCATTACGCTGACAGGCCATTTACTGTCGCAGAGATTCATTTATCTTAAAACTATCTTCTTCATCTGCAGGAACAATCTTCCTGTTACAATTACATCTCCTGGATAAGCTCTGGGTTCACAAGGAACCGAAGCCCCTGGGTTAGGCAGAACAAAGAGAAAATTAAAGCCCTCTGATGAGGTCAGGCCAGGGGCAGATCTGGGGTGTTGGTGTTGTGGTCACATATCCCTTCCACCACTGCTGCCACTGTCCCCACTGATCTGGGTGCAGAAGTCCCAGAGCCGCTTCTGCCCTGATTCAGGCGCAGCCTGCAGTTGTGTGCTGTGCCAGGCAGGGAATAGTAGCAGCAGAGCACAGGTTTCTCCATCTAGTACCTGCTTCCTGCCCACCCTGCCCCTGCAGGTATCCCCCACCAGATGGGAACAGGTGCTGGAAGAAGGAACCTGCATGTCACCACCACTGTCCCTGGCAGATGTAGGCATGAGGGAAGCCCCAGAGCCACTCCTAATTTGCTTCTGTCCTGCACTGCCTGATTGACAGGCAAATTACAATTCAAAATGCCCCTACAAAGGCAGCTCCAGGCCTCTCCCTTTTGTGTGGGAGCTCCTTGCCCTGGTCTAGGTTTATCATCTGCTGTTGTGTGTCCTCTCCTTTTTCCCCCTATTTGCTCAGTGCTTCCCCACAGCAGTCGCTAGGGTCTTGTAGTACTATCATGGGGCCCTGAGTCCAGGAGCTATCATCCAGTTCCATTCCTGAGACAGCTACTTTGCCTCCTGTTGGGGAGATCAAGTACAACCCAAATTTCCAAGCAGCAAACAAGATGCTCTGCTACAATAATGGCATTTACTGGGATAAAGGCCACCCAGCTAGAGGTGTTCTACCTTCCTGGCCCAAAGGATGAAGCAGTCCCTCTGTCCCCAATCCAGCCCACCCAGCCCAGAGCACCCCCAAAGATACTCAGCACTTCCCTTCCCAGTCTGCCTAGCGTCTGTACCCCAAGGCTGCTCTGCTCATCTCCCTCTCCAATCTCTTGACATGGTTCCTCTGTTTTCCCTACACCTCATACTTCAGCTTCATCTGCAACTATTCCAGCTGAAGCTTCTTGTCTCTCAGTATCAGTCTCTGCTGCTTCAGTACAATATCAGGATGGTGATGAAGCCTGGCTTCTACTCCAGGTACTGCACTCACCAATAGCACTGCCCTCCCGTGCTGAGAAGTCAGGCTGCTTTCTTGGTATTGGTCCTGTAACCAATACCAGGGTCCTGACCCTGATCATTCTGTACCAGCAGTCTGATTAGTTGGGCCTTCTTTGTCCTTCCAAAGATTAAACTTCTTCCCTGGTACAGTTCTGCAAGTCTCCCCTTAGAGGGGTGTTTCTGTGCTGAATCTTTGGCTAGGAGTGTCTCTAGCTACAATGGCTCTTCTAAAGCACCACTGGGATTGCATTCTGGGATCCCATGCCTGCCATCACCTGAACTATCAACACGTTATTCAAGTCCTATTGATGCTGAAGATTCCACTTTTCTTGTCCTGCAATTAAGCAAACCAGGGACCCTATTAACCCTTCTTTCTCTGTGTTAGGTAAATTGAGGCATGCAACATTATAACAACACGAACACACTTACCACAGAGATATTACAATAAACCCCACTGTCACCAAGGAAATAATGTGATGGTTCCATGACTCGCAGGCTTTGCATTGAGCAAGGATGTCTTTCTGGACAATAAGATCTACTTTAACTTGTTTTGCGGAGGATGGCATATATATCTAATATATAAATATCTGAAGCACAAATTACTACCTAGGTTTAAGATTCAATCACTGCCGGTGTTGTGCAGGTCAGCCTAGAAGGCATGATGATCCCTTGTGGCTTTCACATCTGTGGGTGTACATATAATAACCTTATTCATCAGCCAGAGAACAGAAAGTCCAAACAAGATAGGTCTTGAGGTGGTCATTTTAAATGGGATTTGGTGACTTTTGCAGTGAGTTTGGCTAAACCACACTGAAATCCACAGTAGAGAATAGTACAACCAATATAAGCCTCTTTACTCCACTACATTTGTTAGAAGTAGTTATCCAGGTACCTGATATTCTCAGCTGTGGAAATCTAGCCTGTCCTTTTTTATGGCCATTCCTACACTGTGTCTTTCTATTAGAAAATCATTTCCACACATCCTCTTTCAACCATAAATTGTCTGAAGAGGACATTTTGTTGAAAGCTCATGGGCAGAAATTATCAGGAAAGTGCAGGATAGTTTTATGTGTTGCTTTCTGATACAGATTTAGAGATATTTAGACTTCCAGTGAGGACCAGATGAATCAATACAGCTATGAGATGGCACAGCATCGTACTAGAGACCACTACAAAATGCAGTGCAATGCAAAATACGGCTGTTAATAGAATGTAAAAAGACACAGGCTGTCCTACGCCCATTGTCAAGATATCAGCAACAAACAAGGAGAATCCCAACAAGCGATCGAATCCACGAGTGGGTTATTTTTTACTTTCAGTATTCAGTCTTCCTCCACTTTCATCACCTTACGAATTACTACTCACTGTAAAAGTTACTCTTGTGCATTCTTTCTTGAAGGAGTATATTTGCTATTGGAAGGATTTCCTGGTTGGAAACTCCCAGATTCAAAACAGGTTAGGATCTGGTGAGCACAGTAGTGTGGGTAGCAGTAGCAGGGAGTAATGTTTACTTTCCATGCTTTGCTAACTGGCCAAAGGGCCCTGGCTAGCAAAAGCCCAGCCAGTACAAGCTTGATCTGGAGTAACAAGGGTGTGTAACCACATAACCCTCCCCAGGGAGGCTCAGGTCTGCAGCACCTGTGTGAGCCAGTTGGCTGAATGGGACTGTGATTACAGGGGACATTGTATTAAAGTGAGGGTCTGAGCATTGCCCCCACCCTTGCCTTACATCTCCTTTTACTTCAGCTCCTATCCCATCCCCTTGCTTAATAAAAGCTCCTCTGCTCCTCTGGGGCATTCACTGCACCCACAGAGCTTATCTTTCCAAGTGCAGCCAGCTTCTGGGAGCTCATAACTGAAGGACTGGCCTCTAATGCTATAGAACAGGTTGTGGCAACCTTTCAGAAGTTGTGGGCCAAATTAACGCAGCTTGGTTGGAAGGCATGCTGCTTCTGATCCAGCTGCTACCACCACTTCTCTCTGCTGCTGATTTCCATGGATAAAATGCAGTCCAGATAAAATTGCTTACCAGCCTGCATCCAGCCTGTGGGCCATACGCTTCCCACCCCTGCTGTAGGACTTTTACCAGGCTAATCTTTGTTATACTGGGGTCCTAGTTGCCATTGTGACACAAAGCACTAGCAGACTGAGTTGGCTTTGCCGGAACAGCCCACTCCTTCTGGCAGAATGAGGCCAGCTCATGAGAAGGGGACACAATGAGAAAAGAGCTCATCTTGAAGTCCCATTAGCAAGGAAAGAAAATGAATTTCTCCCAGACAGACAAGGCAGCAAGAAAGGAGATACTACAACAAAAAAGGACATGGAAACATTCCTACAAAGGAGAATCTGCATTAAAAAATGTGCCTGGCACTGCCCTTTGCACATTAAAATGTTCAAGTGCTTTGATAACCTAAACACTTCCCTTAACCACTCCTTTCCTGGGTCAGGAGAACTGCGGTTTAGTTGGATAAAGCATTTGCTGAGGCACTGTACAAAGGCCTGTGAAATGATAGTCCCAGGAGTCTATGCTGTGGTTACTAGTTTTCTTTTAAACACTTTTATCCACAGCATGGAGTGAAATAACCTCACTGATTCTATCAATATGCAACAATTGTTTAATGAAACAGGTGGGGAAATTTCAGACTGGCTGGGAAAGCCAGGAACCGTTTGTATTTCTGCAGCAGTGTGTGTGCATACGTGTGGGTGTGTATAAGCGTGTGCGCTCACATGCAGATCATTTATCAAAATTAGCCTGCAAAACAGAACCAACTGTAGAGCACCTTGGATCAAATTTATCATTTTAAATTGCATGGTTGGCTGGGAAATTTTGGTGGCTCCTGTCATAAAGCTTTCTCTGTTGAGGCAAGTGACTTCATAGACAGAAGGACTAATTTATTGGAGTAGGGTTGGAGTGTTATAGCCTTGAAGGTCCCAGAGATGTCCAAGAGCATTTTTAGTAATAGCTTTTACTGGACCAACTATATAGTTGGGAGAGCAGTTGGACCAACTTCCAGGCATCAAGTGCCCTTCTTCCAGTGCTCTTATTGGATAGATTTTGCCTTTTATTTCCTTTGAGACTAGTCTATGAACAATTTTCAGATCAATCCCATTTAAAATATTAATAAGTCCATTTTAGTGACTAATCTTTGATCTGTGTTGAGTACGCCAGTGGAGGCCAACTTTCCTGGCAGGCATGCCCCAAAGTAGCCCCACATTCTGTCCAAGTGTTGCTCCAATCCCCTTCCCCTCCCCTATCTGCTGCTCTGCTTTCTGCTTCCTTTCCTCTTCTCCCTACTTTTCTGTTTCCTGCTCTATTTGCTGCTGTGCTGCCTGTCCCCTCCCCCAGCTGCCATGTGCCACATCCAAAGGCTGTCCATGCCACAGGTTGGCCACCCCTGGAGTACACCTTGCTCTAGAATGGATGATTTTGAATGGTCTTTGAACTTGGAGTTGACAATGCATCATATGCTTACACCAGTCTATTCTCTGATTGACTGACAAATTCATCATGACCCTTACCATAGGAAAGGCAATAATGGGAGGTTAGTTGATCATGTAAGCTTGGAATATGCTGGAGATACCAGGTCTTTCTTCCTTTGCAGTACTGCAGCCTTTGTACAGCATTGACATTCTGCAGCCAGAAGAGGGAAACAAACCCTTTTGAAAGACTCAGTATTTTCCTTAAATGCTGTTCACAAGAGAAGACAGACATCGTGTTACACAGCTGGTGGTCAAATTCAAGGTATCTGAATGGTAGGGGATCAAAGCTCCTGGGATCCAGTCTCTAAGGCAAGCTTTCTACCTTATTCCCAAATGTTTACTAATCTTGCATGAAATGTGCTGATGCTGTAATGCCAGAGGTGGTGACCTTCCTGAATTCACTTCCTGGAGAGCTGGGAGCCTGAGTAGAGTGTGGCTATCTTTGTGCAAGATATACTGCTAGTGGAAGCTGTAACTCCATCTTCACCTATGCAAGGGACTCACATGGTATTTGCCTCACACACTCTGATATCCTGAAGCCAGAGCGGTGCTGTTATGTCCCTGGCATAGATGGGGAACTGAGGCACAGAGAGACTAAGTGACTTAAGTGCCCAAATTCCAGGGACTTGACGTAAGATTTAAGCTAGTAAGCCCCAAAATTTTAAAGGTATTTAGAAATAGCTACATGCAGCTTTGCAATGTCTGAGTGACTTAGGAACCTGTATTAGCATGGAGGTGGTGAGTGCGGGGGTGGAGGGGGCATGGCATGACCAGGTGAGAACCTGGGTGTACTCCAGAATTGCTCTTACCAAGCAAGTGTTCATCCAGTCTCAGAAGGCTGGTTACCCAGAATCCAGAGCCAGGACTCACACAGCAGATTTGTTTATGCCCCTGAAGTAGGGGTCACCCCTGACATCAGTAACTTAGAAGCATCCAGAAGGGAGAATAAGGAATAGCATGGGCTGAAAATCAGCTCCTTCCTCCTGCCTCGGATGTCATGCATGAGGATACCAACCAATTTTGAAATTTCCAAATGATCTGAGAAATGCTGCTTTTGATCAGGAGAAAAGCAACATGGCCATATCACAGCATTTCTTTTCATGAAGCTGGGAGCATTCAGGGCAGAGTTTACTTTGACTTTTGTCTTAAAAGCAAAAAGAACCAAGTGGAAATTAATCAAATGTTGCAGTCCTACACCAAAACATTTCAAAACTTTTCCTTCCAAAACTTGCTCAAAACTGATTTATTTATTTATTTGGCAAAAAACAGTTCAGTCTCCACAAAGCACCTTTTTCCAACAGGGAAACTTTCCTGCTGTTTCAACCACCTCTAATGAGCAGGGAAAGCAGTACTGTCATTTGTACTACAGCAGTGCCTGGAAGCCTGCATGCCTGGGGCGTGCATGAAGAACCTGTCTGTGCTCGGAAGAGGTGACTGTCTCATTGGGCGTGACAGATAACTGAAATCTGATGCCCATTTAGGAAAAGTTGTGCTGGGGGGAGAGTTTAGGAGGGAGGGGTATACTCAAGAAATTAAATAATCTGCTGGAACTCCCAGATGGCACTTTTCACCCAAAGGCCTTAAAGGGCTTTGCAACGGAAGGCAGTATCGTGATCTCCCTGTTTTTCAGACGAGGCAACCAAGGTGGAAGTGAAGCACACATGGTCACCCAGAGGTTTTGGGGCACAGTGGAGATCCAAACACATATCTTCTGAGTACACGTGCAGGACTGACTCTTTTCTGGGAGCCTGGACAGTTGACAGTATTACACGAGTGCAAAAATATAGTGGGCAGATGATAAAACCCCTAAACTTGGAAAATGTCTTTCCATCCCATGGAGAGTTACCGCTGAAAGAATAAGAGGTAAAACTCCACCAACATAAGGAACATTGCTGTTGTACTAGTGGTCCTTAGCTTATAAAATACGATGAAGACAAATAGACTGTTTCCTGCTCCCCTGTGGCAATATGCAGTAACAGCAGGACACAGTCTGAGCTACTCTGGGATAAGTTACACATCTGCCTGCTACATACCCCATGGAAATTTACACTGGTGTGCAGTGTAAATTACCTTGCAGTTTGTGATGGTCTGCTCATGCCCTGAACATCTTTGGGTGTGATTATCATGGGCTGATGTCAGCTGCAGGGAACATCTTTACAAGGTACAATCATGTGACATTTGACATAAAGTTCAGCTGCCTCTGATGTTAATTATTTTCATTTAATTGGATACTAATGGAGATCACCACGACATGATAGAATTAGTTCCTCCTGGGTGATGCCTGCCTTTTGATGTTGCCATAGTGATAATTAACTGCCAGGGAGAGCTTGGCTGCCTTGGTGTCGACAAGCAGAGGTATTTGCTAGCCAGATGTTTTCACAGATACTCTGCCAGCCTGACTTGTGCTTGACGTGTTATAATATATCCGTATGGGTCATGGCATTGATTCCAAGAACTCATGAGATGGTGTTGGGATTTCCTTGCTATTACTTACTAAACGGGCTTTAACTCCTCATTCTCAGCATTACCAGTCACTGCAGGGACTTTCTCAGAACTGACTGATGAATTTGTTTGTACAGCTATACAAGCATAAATCTCCCAGGGCCGTGGCTATCGCGTGTCAGCTGTCTCATGAAATTGAGTTTGCTAGTTTCAAGCTAGCCCCCTGTCCTGAGCACATCATACAACCATGGCACAAGCAGCAAAATGGACTGGCTTTGTTTGGCCAAAGACTATGAAAGCTAGATTAGTGTGTGCCTCCGGAAATAAACTGGCTAAATGCTAAAGCACTCCTGGCCTAGCTCTCATGCCTGCTGCCCATTCTTCATTCTCTTGGGCACAAATTCAGCTCGCCCATTTACTTGCGGACCTCTCTACAGGGTTGTACAGTCACGGGAGTGTGAAAACCCTCCCCTCATGCTCCTAAGTCCAAGTGGGGAGTGGCAGTGACTGAAAAGCACCAAAGATTAGAGCAAAGGGCTGCCCTGCTGCATTTGAACCAGTGACCTATCTAGAGAGCAAGCATATTGGCATGCAGGCCAGACAGGCTCCCTGGGGCCAGGACCATCAAGTCCTGTCACTTGTGGGGATCTGGCTCAGGACAGAGCTCAGGGGCATGGGTCAAGCTAGGATTTTAAAAAGTTGGCTGCAAGTGGTGTAGTGCATCATCACGTAACATACATTTTAAGAAACTAGAAACGTTGTTAATATGCAAAGGGCCTGGGGCTTTATTATTCTGTTTAAAATCCAAGCAAAGACAAATATAATTGAGTTGGGGAGGGGGCAGGAGCTGACTGCTCCAAGGTGGGGTAGGCATCCATTGCTAGGAGAGTACAGCTGTTATCCCCCAGCCTGGCCACAGACAGAACTGCTCCCCACACTCCCGCACATGGGTCTCCCAGACTCTCCACCGTGGCCCCAAAGTGCCTCCACTGCCCTTTATACATTGCCCTTGCCACCTCAAATGCCCCCTGGCTCCACTCTGTCCCCTGTTATCCCACATACTCTAAGCTCAGCCCCATCCCAGTGTGTCCCAAGCCCCATTAGATCTCACCATCCCCCTCATGACCCGCTGAGTCCTCTTCTGAGCACCCAAACCTCACTGCAGCCTCACACCTTCTGGGCCCCCCTCACCCACAGTCCCTCTTGCTTCGAACCCTCCTCAAACTCCATTTCAGCCCCACAGTCCCCCCCACATCCTCAACCCCAAGCCCCATCTGCCCCTCACGCACCCCCACCCTCATAACACCCCGGTCTCTCCTCAGCCCACATCCCTCTACCCCACAGGCCCCCCCTCCCCGCAAAAGCCCCTTGGTGCCCAGGACACCTAATCCAGTTCCTCATAGCTCTCAGGAGCCTCCCAAATAGTTTCCCTCCCCTCTCACAGCCCCTGAACATGGGGCAGTGGGGGTAGCCAATGGTGAGTGCACCGAGTGGCACTATGGTGCCGTCCATGCCCTGTGGGGCTCCTGGGCTCTTCTCATGGAGTTTCTTCACATCTTGCTCATGGAGACGGAGTTGTTGCAGCTCAAGGCTGGGCTGCAGGTCTGTGAACTCTGTGAAAATTGGGCTAGCTGAGCAGTGGTGGGAGGAGGGCTCCTCTTGGAGTCAACAGGAGTTTGGCCCCATAGAAGTGCCCACCTGAAGTGAAGGAGGTCCCTGCTCGGGGGCACTGGGCTTAACTTTCCTCTGAGACTCCACTTCTTCCCCCTGCAAGAGGCTGAGAACAGACACTCCTGTGTCATGCCAGGCCTCACCCTTCAACCTGTTGAGGCCTCCTGGGCCAGGAGGCTGGAACAGCAGCATTCCTCATGCCTTGATTGAGGAGAGCAGATAAGGGGCAAGAAACGCCTGTAAAGGGCTGTTTCCGCAAACATTAGCTTCTTACTTAGTAACATTCCTGCACTACTGCATGTTGCATTTGCCTGACTGGTTCCTCCTTCCTGTTGCCCCTGGCCCATATGTTTATTCGCTGTTTGCTTTCAGTGATAAAATGCAACCAGGTTAAAGCTACAAGGCAGCAGTGCCCGCAGTGCTCAGTGCGACAGCTTAAACGTCTGTGAGGGTAACGTGGCTCCATAAGTGCAAATGGACAGAGTGCCATGAGGTTGTGTCCAACACTAGCAGAGAAGGGGAATTCTGGGGGAAAAGCTGCAAACCTGTTTTCATGCTTTTAAAATGCTAATGCTTATTGTTTAAAAGTAACTCCCCCACTCCCAACCTCCAGTCCTTGGGTCCCCAGGAGTGACAGGTTACTGCAATTGCCTTCCTTTCAGCAGCTGGAGAAAGCATAAGGGGCTGGGCACACTGGGCACACAGGCACTATACATCATTTTTGCCACCTGTGTAAATGATACCAAGATCCAGAAGAGACAAATGAATGGGTGTCTGGGAGCAGCTGCTCACACTAGATGCTGTGACAGCTCCTTGCCATGAGGTGGCAGAGGGGGAACAGGCAAACACAGCCTGTTTGCCTGAAGCAAAGGATTCCCTCCAGTGAGCTGCACACACCTGGTACCTACACCAATGCCATTTTACCCCTGGTTTCTTTGTTCTGGGGCATTCTGCACTGGATCCAAACATGCCATATCAGTGCAGGGCAGGGTCTCAGCTGATCTGCTAGATCCTGCTGTCCTCTCCTGCCAGGGTTATCAGTGATCCAAAAGGAATCAGCCCATTAGGCCCATTCCCTATGGAGCAGGCAGTGGCCAGGGCCCAAACAGGTCAGTGTAAAAGAGGCTTCAAGCTCTGGGTCAGTGTCGCATCCTCCCTCCCCTCAGGGAGGTACCAGCAAGAGTCTGAGGGTCTGATGGCCCAGCCCAGCTCTGAGAGGGATTGTGTTCCCCCTGTGCCCAACTTTGCTCTCCTCACTGCCAGGCTGACCTCTTGCTCAGGGGTGCCTGGGCAGGACTGATTGGGTCCCAAACAGCTCATTAGCATCAGCTGGACCAATGTAGGGTTCACACCCCCCCTCCCAGGCTCTCAGCACTCTTCCTGGGCACCCCACCCTGGGAAGTACTCTGTTGGCCACAGCGATGCTAGCCAGGTTGGGGAGGGGGCACATGCTGGTAACAGCAGTGCAGGGTGGGGAGATGGGCAGGAGAAGGAGCAACAGCAGGCAGTGGGGTGTGATGAAAGGGACTCTTCAGGCACAGAATAGGCCTCTGTTTTTTTTCTGAGCGTGAACACCTATATGCCCTTCTCTGCAACGAACAAAACACCTGAGCCCTGACTAGTCTCTACTGGGACCTGGAGCCACATAATGGGGCAACATGCTCTAGGAAGAGGTTGGTGTCTGACCCCCTCACTTCCTTCCTATCTCTTCACCATGCTCCAGGGGTAGGGGTTGGGCTGGGAGCTCACATTGATGAAGTGTGCCTTCCTATTTAATATTTGACATGTAGGAAACAGCTTGTGGATGCAGAGTGTCAGTGTGAGCAGATCAGAGGACCTGTTCTCAGCCGCTTGGGGTAGAATATGATGCAGCACATTGCACATCATGTTTGTTTATGATATTTGATGAGCTGGGTCTTCACTGAAGCTCTGCTTGACAGGTCTGCGGTGGGACATCATGGCAAGGGAACAATGGAAACTCAGAGATCAATTACTCATCCTCCAACTGCAAAAGTGTGAGCCTTGGGACCCCGTGGTCCCAGGTGCTGTACAAACAAACAGCAAGGCACGCTGTGCCTCTAGGAGTGTACGGTCTTCGAGACAGTGTGGAAGAAAGGGATAACACATACAAACAGAAGATCAGGATCACAGGTCAGGAGAGACTGAAGATGAAATGTCAGCAACCACCCTGATGTCAAAGGCAGAAGACCCACTGATGTCACTGAGGCCAGTGCGCACCCCCCCCATGACTTGCCCAAGACCATGTTAGACATCACTGTGTTAGACATTGTCCTAGAGACCTCTGTGGATTTTCTTTGGACAGGAAACACTGTCAGCAGCTGCATGTATTGTGATTGCATGGATTGGGAAGGTAACTGCAGAGATTTCACACACTGTATTTCCCTTTTTGGTTTTATTTAGTTGAATCCTTATGCTGCAGCTCAGACAATAGTTAGGCAATTACATTACAGTTAAGAGCAGCATTTTACTGTTTCAATATCAGACCATTGAATATTAATCTACCAGCTGATAGGCTGCAGACAACAGATGTCATTAAGGAGGTCCTACTTATTTTCTAGGTAGTTCTTGCTTAATTAGAAAAGGCCTTGCTTATTGTAATTTTAGATTCAATCTCTCCAAATGTATGTTTGCTACCAGAATTACTTTTTGTTGCAAAAGCTAGCCATTTGAAATGCCTTCACCAAGGAAAATGAGTTTGAATTAAGCACTTTAATCTTCTCCTAAACTGCAGGTTTGAAAGCAAAGAGATTGTGCAGTGAAATTATATCCAATTCCCTAGCACATTTGGGATTATTGATTCATCTCATTTTCTTGCTTGCTTTATCAGTGACTAGTGTGCAGCTCATGTTGGTGCTTCACATTCATAAAACAGCTACACAAGCCTGCTGCAGCAGGACACAAGGCAGAACACAAGAGGTGTCCTCCTTAGGAAGGGCTCCAAGTCCTTTTTAAAATGGCCTTGTTCTTTTTACATGTACAGACTCGGGTTCCCTGGGCTGGGCTGGCTGCTTGGTGCCCTCCCACTAATGCTATGTGCTGGGCTGGCACTCCAGAAATGGGTCAGTTCTGATTCACTAAGCCTTTTCTCTCTGCTCCCTCCCTCTGCTGAAGCTACACAGGATTAAAAGAGCACAAATGTCCATGAGAATCTGGTTCCAAATTCTCCATTCTATCAGCAAAGGAAGTATCTCGGTCCTAATGCCCAGTGCTCATCTCTCTCACTCAGGCATGGGTGAGCTCTGCACGTCTCATTGTGAATACAGCATTCCCCTCCACCCTGAAGAATAAAAAATAGAGATCAAGCTAAAAGTTTAATGCTGCAGTTTGGGGAACAGGATCTATTTCCACCATGGGACTCTTCACCACTTCATGCCATGGGTTTTGCTTCTGATGAGTGGCCAGAGCAGCTGAGGTGGGCCCACTAAAGACCCAAGTGAGGTAACTGCTTTGGAGTAGGTTTAGGGTCATCTTTGGGAGCTGCTGTGCCTCAGTGGGCGAATCAGCTGCCCTCTTCCAGAGCAGACATTTAGGGCACGTCCGCATATGCAATCACGTGCGCTTGCAGCAGATCAAATAGAAGTGGTGCAAATTTGAGCCGGGGCTTTTTGCTTCAGCGCATGTGCTCGGACATGCACTTTGGTGTGGAGCGAATCGTGCCACTTGGGGCACAATAACCCTGCCTGGCTCCTCCTGGATCTGCAGCCAGGGGGAGCTGGAGCCTGGGGCCAGCACCTGTGCTGTCCTGTCCTGGCCCCAGCAGTATAAAAAGTCACCATGGCAAGTAGCTCAGGGCTAGTAGCTCTCAGTAGCTTCTGGGGCCCAGCCAATTGGTATCTGGGGACACTACCCCTTGTGCCAGCTGGACTGCTGAAGCAGCCCTGAGAGTTCCCTGCACCCTCTACCCACTGCAGCAGTCTGGCAGTGGGGCTGCTGCCTG
>NW_005842279.1:830704-831130 GCF_000455745.1 Alligator sinensis
GCCCTGATAAAAAAAATCCCAAAGTCACTCTGTAAACTACCCCCAAATCTATGTTCCTCCACAAGTAAAACAAAAGACCATTATAAAGAGAGCAAGAGAGTGAGAGAGAGAGACAGCGATCGGTTGGACAATGTTTTATTGATATATCTTACAGGTTTAAAGCAAGTCTCTTATAATAAAGTGAACTCTAAATACAGGTTTCATGAATTCATGAATACATATTTTGCTGCCCTCCCACAGGGGCAATAGCCCCCACACAGAGGTTATGGCCCTACTACAGGGGGATTCAGCCCCCCCAACAGGGGGTTCGGCCCCCCCCCCACAAGGGGTTCAGCCCCCACACAAGGGGTACGGCCCCCCAACAGGGGCCAAATGGCCCCCACAGGGGCTACCACCCCCCTGCAAGGCCCACATGTCACACCCCTG
>NW_005842279.1:831500-836910 GCF_000455745.1 Alligator sinensis
GTCCCCTCCCCCCTCCTCCAGCCCCCCACCCCTTACTCACCAGCACTGGAGCCTTGGTGCTGAAACATGCGGCCTGGACGGCGGCGCGTTTCAGGGCAAGGGGCCAACCATGTGTCTCTGTGGAGGACCCAGCCTCCGGTTGCCTCAGGGCATGGTCCAGGACCGTACCCAAATCCCTGGATATCCAGGAGTCTAATTTTCTCCCTGTGCTGCAAACTTGCAGCGCTGAGAACATTTTTTCATTCCCGCACACCTCAAAGGGGTTTGAGGGGCCTGGACGGCGGCGCGTTTCAGGGCAAGGGGCCAACCATGTGTCTCTGTGGAGGACCCAGCCTCCGGTTGCCTCAGGGCATGGTCCAGGACCGTACCCAAATCCCTGGATATCCAGGAGTCTAATTTTCTCCCTGTGCTGCAAACTTGCAGCGCTGAGAACATTTTTTCATTCCCGCACACCTCAAAGGGGTTTGAGGTGGGGCAAGAGGCACATGCAAGCTCGTCTGGATGCACCCTTAGAGTGCCATTCCCAGGGGCACAGCTTCCTCCAGGTGTGGCAGAAAGTGTGTGGGGGGGTGTGCGCCAAGCGTGCTAATCCCAATTTCCTGCCTCTGCTGAGGCAGCAACTGAGCTGCTGTGATGTACAGTGGCTAGGAGTAACCCTCAAGGCACTAGCTACTTGCTTGAGAACATGGGTTTTGGTTGTTTTTTGGGGTATTCTTCCCCCCTTTATTTAAAAACACATATAAATCCTCAAACAAAACACTGTATACAGAACATCAACCACATAAATATACAACCACATTTGAACACAAATTCACCCTGTATTATACATAATATGATATGCCCCTCATTGTCTGTACATCAAGATAATACTTCTATCTAGGTACATAGTTCCCCTCCCTCCCTTTCCCCCTTCTCTTTATCCAGTCCCTGCCAGTACAAACAGCCTATTCCAGTTTCCATTGCTTGAGCACATGGTGCTTCAGACCCTTGCTCTGCTCCCAGCTCTGGGAGATGTGAGGAGAAGGGTATCCCAAAACAGACCATTAGGACCAGCTCCTACCCAGCATCCTTGAGTGCCACTGAACTTATAACAGGCATAATGTCTATTGAGGCCTGGCCTGGTGGAGGACAGCTTGGTTAAACAGCTGAGGGGCTCCAGGATGGGTATTGTTAGCGTCTTCGGATGTTTGCTTGAAGAGAAGCTGTGGGTATGCAGGTTCTGTCCTTGAGAGAGAGAAAACCCCAGTAGTGTAACTAAGGGGGGCTGATGGGGGTACCAGTGCCAGCTGCAGACCTGGGCAGGAGGGGCGGGGACAAAAATAGCAGCCACTAGTGCTGCTGCCCCATGCATCGCTACTGTCGAGGGCACAAAACTGCCCAGCTGTGCCTCTGGGGAAACCTGCCCTGAGCAACTGGCAGGGAGAACCTGCACACTTTTGCATGGGAATGGTTCCCACAAGTTCACTCAAGCATGTGAAGTCACCCATGCACCTCTCACATTTAAGATGTATGAAGTGTTCTGTGTGCTCAGTACTGGAGTGTTATGCTCAGCTTGAGGCCCTATGTGCCAAGAATGGTGGAACCAATTGGAGCAGTTGCAGAGAAGAGGAACAAAAGCTATTGCGGATCTGGAAAGCATGACCTGCAAGGAAAGGTTGAAGGGAATGGGTTTGTTTAGTCAGGAAAAGAGAAACTCAAGAGAAAACAGAACTATCTTCAAAATGCATGTAGGTTACTGCAAAGAGGAAGGTTGTAAGCCTCTCTGTCCTCTGGGTGTAGGACAAGAATGTAGCAGGCTTAAAATTGCAACAAGGGAGATTGGAGTTAAGATATTAGCAAACAAATTCTAACAGGAAAGACAGCAACTCCTGGGAACAGGATCTCTGGGGAGCAGTGGAACCTCCATCGCAGGAGGCTTTCTAGGAGCTGGTTAGACAAGCACCTGTCCGGAAAGGTTTGGGCAGAGCTGATCCTCCCAGAGGGCTGGGGAATGGTCTGGCAGGACCTGAGGGAAAAGGGGTCCCTCTGCCCATCACAGTCCATGCTGCTACCCTATCCCACCCCCACTCACCTGCCATTCCTTGCTGGCAAGAGTTAAGTTAGGAGGTGTCTTACTGCTACTTGAAGGAGAAGATGGAAGGACTCTTAAGGCTGGGTCTTCTTGCTTGGCAGGGCTCTCCATGTTGGGTGGTGCCCTTGGTTTCCTGGTCAGGCCATCGCTGCCTCCAGTCTCTCAGTCCTGGTCCTCAGTTCAATTGCCTCCAACTCCAGGCTATTCCCGAGTTTCCACCCCTCCAGGGCTAAAACCCAAGACTTTGGGCTTTGCAGCCACGCTACTCAATGCCTTATATCATCACATCAGGCTCTTGGGCTATTGTGTTGGCAGCACTAATCTTCCTCGTGAGAAGTAGGTTGGGCAGGGTGCTGGGACACCCTGCTCTACATCTCCCCTCACAGCTGCTCCCAGCCTACCAGGGACATGTCTCCATGAGCAGGAACATGTGTCTCTCTGGGGACAAAGAGTAGTGGCACAATATGTGCCACAGCTACTTGTCTCTGGAGAACGCCCATGCACATGCGCTCTGGTGCACAGCATGTTTCCCCAGGTGGGGTAGGGAGGGCTGGGGCCAGCACCCAGGCTAGCCCCAACAGCCTTATCTGGGGTTCTGGGAGCCTCCGGGGCCTGCAGCTGTGGCGATTTGGCAGCCAGGAGCCTGGTCAGAAGCAGGAGTGTGGCTCTGGCTGGCCAAGCTCTGGTTTTGGGCAGTGCATGCTGCCACCACATGTGGCACCCCACTTTTTTTAGGCACAGGTTGTTTTGACAATGGGATCTCCCAGTGTCAAAAAACCTCCCCCATGCTGCAAATTAGCAGTGCGGGGAACGCCTTCTTGTGTGGCACATGCAGTGCTGCAGATGGGTCAGCGCTGCCCCATACTGCACATGTGCTTATCTGGATGTGTCCCAGGTGTCCATTACAAAAAAGTCTTAACTTAAAATTCTTCCCCTGCTTCAGGGTAGCAGACACAGTCTTTACTCAGAACTTCACCCCACGGGCCTGCTGTTTAAACAAACCAGAAACAGAAGGGAAAAACCACAACAAAAGTCACTTTTCCCTTGCAAAACTATTTTCAGGTTCCAGCCAAACCATCTCTCCCTCCAACCATCTCCTGCCCTCTCACTGATCAGAGCTCCACCGGCCCTCTCTTCTGGACAAGCTTTTATCTGTCCAAGCTGCTCCCCCTTTCCAGTCATGTGGATTACTTGGCTGCACCTGGCCTTTGCTGGCCCAAAAGGTCTTGGTTTTAGAAGGTCCAGGCCCCATTTTCAGCCTTCTTTCTCCATTCTTCCTAACAGGGACTTGGCTCCCTGTTATAGATGGGCTGGTCAGCTTCTTAAGGTACCTTCCAGGTCCATTTATTATGGCTTTTTCATAGGTGCTCACAGTATGGAGCTTAAAGTTATGCTAATAATATCAAGTTGACAACAGCACCTTCTAGGTGGTGGGAGAAGTGAGAAGTAAAACCAAATAAGGGAAGCCTTGCCAGGAAGGACGTTACTGCTGAGGTGTTCAAGGCTTTTGAGACATGTGCTTTGTGTATTGTTGGTCCCCTGGGTGGGAGGCAGAGCAGACTGGGCTGGAGAGGACACTTCCAAGGGGAGCAGGGCCTGAGCTGTTTCAAAGAGGAATTTGGAAGCAAAGAAGGAAAACACCTGCCCCTAAGGAGTGTGTGTGGGGGGTGGGAGTAGAGGGACTACAGAGAGAAGGACTGATCCTAATTTTCCAGGGATGTAGATAAGGGAGCACTCCATGCAATCAGTGGAACAGTGCTCCTCCACAGCAGCAGAGCACTTGGCCCCACATCACATAGCAGCCCTCACAGGTTTTCCCTGCCATCGGTTCATAAAGCACAGCTCGTGTCCTGGCTGACAGCAGCTGGCCCTGGGGAGGGTGGCATATTTCACAAGGTGGCTATTTAGCATTCCTGTTGAGGTGAGCATAAGGCACTAGCTCAAAACATCCCCAAGGAAAAAAGTAAAGAACTTCTGACAATAAAAATGGAAACACCATGCATCATTATGCAGATTCACTGGGTTTGCACTAAGGCCAAGGACAAAAGTAAAGAAGAAAACTAATACGGAAAACTACAGAGGCCACCTCCAGACAAGTAGGGGCATGTAGTTTGTAGCACCGCCAATTGCATGCAGTGAATATTAAAACATGCACCATGCTGCAAGTTTGGAGTGCGGCAGCAACCCCCCCCCGCCAAAAAAAAAAAAAAAAAAAGAACAGAAGCAGCACAACGCACACACAAGTGTGCTCCGGCACAAACGGAGGTCGTGCTGTTCAGAGCAATGCCCTGAACAAGGGGCGTGCACTGAGGCAATTTTTGCTGCTGCAAGTGCATACCCCTGCTCATCTGGATGCAGCTAGAAAAACCATTTTCAGGACAACCAATAAGGCACTCAGTTGGGACATGGACAAATAGGTGAGCAGGGAGTCGAACCTGTGTCTCTAGCAGCCCAGTTGAACTCTTACCCTCTGGCCATCCTGGGGCTTCTCTCTTTTTCCCCGCCTTGAAACTGCCTCCTGGGCTCAGGAAGCCTTTTCCAACAAAAACCTTAAAGTGTTAAAAAACCATCCAGGAAGAGCACAGAACAACTGGAGACATCCTCAGCCTGAAAAAGGGTATTTGTACCCAGAAGCTTGCAAAGAAGAATTTTTCCAAACTCTTTTAGTTGGTCTAATAAAAGATATCACATTTACCCAAAGAAGCTTGTCTGCCTATGTCCTTAGACCAACACAGCCTCAACCAATACCTCTGAAAACATTCCCAGGCCACTCCAGCTGGTAACCCAAATGTCAAAGGCCCACAAAGCCCCAGCACCACAGACTAAGCAAAAAGGAGCTTGTTTCTCATTTTAATCCTTCTAAGAAACTTCTCTCTTTCTATATGTTTAATAGGCAGCACAACGCCTGTGTTTCCTAGACTGAGACCAGGAGCCCACTTTGCTGCTGCTTAGTGACAACACTCAGGAAAGATCCCCATCCTTCATCAGGAGCTTCACAGCTGTGACAGGGCACCCTGCAAACATGGCCTCTAAGGCTAGGGACAAAAAAGCCGGAGCCTGAACTGATTCAACCTTTGCAGGTGTGGTGGGAGAAACCTCCCTAAGGTTCGTTGTCTAGGTGTAATTTGATTGACAGACAACCCGGGTAAAGAAAGACAGCTGTTTATTTGCTCGAGCAAAGACCATAAAGCCAGCAAAAGGCAAAATGGCCCCCCCCTAAGGGTGAGGTGATCTTTTATACTTATTACAACAAGGCAAGACTTCATGGTTAACAAAAAAAAGCAATACTTGGGCGGTGCTTTTCAAATCTTTGTAACAGCATATTTCTATTAAGCTGAA